>NW_027494665.1:0-250071 GCF_021521415.1 Bidens hawaiensis | reverse complement strand
GCATCTCACATGTTCTGTAATGTCTAACATAACTTGGTTTATATAGACTAACCCAACTTGATAGACAAGATATTATTACCTATTATAATTATATAAAAATAATGAAACATGACGTAATAAGGAAACTAAACCAACTATGACATGCATGCTTGTCAGCATTGGTCCTTCAAGTTTACCGATTTGTGACTTAGATTCTAAAATTACGTCCAACAATCAGCCCCTAATTTCCGACTCACAATAGATGGTCTTTGATTTAAACTTGTATCCTTTGACCTGCCTGATTCGACACATGATCTTGAACTTCTCGGTTTTTTAACCATCTTGGTTTTGATCTCCCCCGTAACTTCTCTTGATCCATAGATGTGTTCTTTCGATTCTCCCGAACTCGACTACCTCTGTGACCATGTCATCGACCATTCTCTCGGTCGTATGAACTCGCATATCCACTCCTCTAGTTGCGATTCTTCTCACCTAATCGAGCGAACATCATTCTTCTGATCTTCTTAGTGAGCAACCAGTTCGATTCAACAAATAAAACCTTAGGTTAAAACATAACTCGTTTAACCCGTAAGAGAAACTCTGAATTGAACCCACTTGTCAAAAATACAAAAAAAATCGGTCTAAAAAACTTTTCAAAACCGAATTCGTTTGCTTGTAAATCCCTTGAACTTCAAGCAAACTAAATTGCTTAATTTTTTTTCGTTGGAGTGTAACACCAAATAAAAGAACAAAAATAAGTTTTCCTTATTGAATATTGGACCCAACCACCAAAGTCAAAAGAACAATATTGTGCTAGCCGTGTATTCCATGTGAACTCCTTTTCTTATTTATAAAAATTAATAGCAAAACAAGTACACTACAAACTAACCGCCCGGGTCATCTTCTTAGTCCAACAAGCACACAGTGAAGCCTTCTCTGTTTTGTAACGAATTACTAACAAAACTAAACAACAGTGGCGAAACTATCTTTTCCGTCAATGGCTGTGACAAAACGAATTCTTCTTCCGGAGGCGGCGGTATTCTTTCCGTCGTCGGCGTTCTTCTTATTCTATTATCAATTTATTGAACGTGGCTCTTATATCAATTCAAGTCTCGGATCGATAATCAAACATGAATTAAATGGCTAACTCTCGTTAATACTAATAAAAAAAATATTACTAAAAAAACGGATTATAACTCTCAAACCTTATCTCGGTTTGACTCTTGATGAACCCTGACTCGGTTACATCTAGATGAATCATAACTCGGAAACATGACGTAATTAGGAAACTAAACCAACTATGACTTGCTTGTTAAAATTGGTCCTTCAAGTTCATCAACTTATGATTTAGAGTCTGAAATTACGTCCAACATATACACCATGTGTTAATTTTCTACTTTTGCGTTGTTTATTATATAAAATCTTATTCTTCCTTAGTATTGTATACAGAACTTCAAAAATCATAACCTTTACGCTGCGTTCCCGAGTTCCACTTAAGGGGACAAAGGAAAGGAAATAGATGGAAAGATAAATGTTGGAGTGTTCCCAAGTTTTTTTTATGGGAAGACATGAATGGAAAGTTTAAAACTTGTGATCCCAAGTTTCATTTAAGGGGAGAAAGGAAAGGAAAAGTAGGGGAAATGTAAGGTTTTAATGGGTGAAAGTTTTCTTTACAAAATGGAAAGAATTGATTGGAAAGAAAAAGGAAAGAGATAGGATGTGAGAAAGGAAAAGAAAAGAAAGTTTTCCTTTCCTTTCATTTCTTTTCTTTCGTTAAGTTAACTCGGGATTTTTCCATGCTTTTTGGTTTAGATCTTGCTGGAGGAAATATTGTAAACCAAGACACAGCCTAGGATTTTTCCATAGCACAAAGTAAAATTGCATAGTACACATCGGTATTTTAACAAACTGTGTTAGTATATCACAATTTTCAAAAGTTAGAAGCTTTTGGGTATATTATATATTCCTCCATTAATTTGTTAAAGTTAGAAGCTTTTGAGTATATACTATATTACTTCATTGCTTGAAATATTTTCGAAATGATATTATTTTGAAAAGTTGGTAGACATCTGCTTAAGTTCATTAATTAGTTTCGTTAATTAGAGATGGTGGTGGTGACAACAGGTTTTCCCTTTCATCTGCGGTTGCAAAGTCTTTCGCGCGTAATGATGAGCAGTTGGGTGACATGGATAACACAAAATTCACAGACACAACCAATGAGTTCGGCTGCTAATGACATACCTTTGCCCCCTTCATTAGGTAATCACCAATCGCAGAATTATTGCAACTATTTTGGCTTATTTTGTAATCTAAAATTCATTAAGAGATCTATGATGACGGGCCCAATGTCGAAAACTATGATGACGGGCCCAAAGTGAATAAGTTGGCCCTGTCGGTAAAAGGAATTGATACAGATGTTAATGTTAGGGCTAAATTTTAGGCAAATGAAGATGTGTACATAGCTTTTGCAAACGTCAAGGACATGAAAATGATGTATTTCACAATTAGGTAACTTTATATAATTTATTTTATACTTTGTCAATACTATTTTGGGGAAATTGTACATGTGGAACTTTATTTGATTAAGTTGTTCTTATGTGATGTCAGGTGCTAGTCAAATTAAAAAGTAAACTCATGTTTACTCAACCTCCATTAGCTAACAATGACTCAAAATGAAGATGACTTTGCTGATTACACTAAAAGTAAAATTTGCAAAACCGAAGTTTGCACCTGGTAAGGTTAATTTTTATGCCTTCAATCTTCTATGCAAGTGATAATATGGGGGTCGTGCAATAGATAACATGGGACTGTAAAGAGTAGGTTGCAAACTGCAGTTTGAAACTCTGCAAAGCAAAACATGAAAAATGGCTCGTTTGAACTCGTTTTTTAGAGTTCTCTACAAAATATTTAGTTTGTATTAAGTTATTAAAAATGACAAAAATGCTTCATAGAGTATATATTAGAGCCAAACTCACTCATGTAAATAAGCCTTTTTATATGAAGCGTACAAAGTACTCAGAACTTTACATGAAATATCGATTGCGTCGACAACCGGATTTGCTTTTATTTGAGAGGTTCGGTAAATGGTTTATTAACACCTTTACTAAAGTTTGTCTTCTATTTTCTGATTTTGTAAACGATATATGTGTTGATTAAGATCACCAAAACTATTGATCACTAACAGTTTATTTTCTTATTTTATTGTCTCAAACTATTGCAAATAACGGTTTATTTTCTTAATGTCTCAAAATTGTTGAAGATCTAGTATGGTTGGTTCAACTTCAGAATTCAGGTATATTTATATTCAATTTCAAATTTTAAGTTGTTTGTTTTGAAACTTTATATATAGGTGTAACTACATATACGTAAGACTCTCATTTTTATTGTAAAACGCTCATTTTGCTTGTTATATAATGTGTCGACTTTACTATTTCACATGGTTCATTATATGGTACTATTGGTTGTTATATGCATTGATAGGTGGACCTTCTTTATATATATATATATATAGGGGTGAGATCTAGAGAGAACTCATCTTAAAGACAGAACTAAAGAACTCCTCTTAAATACATTGATTTTATTATATCCAAAGGCTAAAAAAAGGGAAGAGGGGAAATAAAAAGTGTTGGGTATTTTTTAATGAGGGAGGGTAATATTGGAATTAACAAAAACGACATTTGTTCTTTCTCCCTATTCTTATTCACTCACGTCTCCCCTCAGTATCCAGTATCCAAGCTTTCAGTTCTCATCAATTGATTGTAAAGTTCATCCAAATTGACTGCAAAATCAAGCACGAATATGAAGAATACTATCAGGTAAATGATTATAATTGTTAATTTCACGTATTAACAGTGTCGATTAAGCATATTATACAACAATCAAACACAAAAAGAGGCTCTTCGATAGGCTCTGTATTTGTTTTTTTGTCTAGTCGAATAACAATATACACTGTTAAACACGTATTTGGACACTGATTATGATTGAAAACTATGAACGGGCCACACATTGATGATTCTCAAGATATTGATTGTTCTGCCATTGTTGGTCGATTCAGTTGCTTATGAATCCATGATTACTACAGTTGTTAACACGTTGTCAAAACACAAATGGATGGCTGATTATGAACTAGTCAATTTAAGTAAGTTATCTATTTATTAAGTTCGCACACCAAGTGTTCGATGAATTGACTGTGAGAAATCGGAAACAGGTCCTGTAGCTGATGTATGGCCTCAATGTGCATCGATGGGCAATGGGATAACATTAACCTGATCATATCTAATTTTACACATTATCAACGTTGATTAGTCGTATTTACATGATTTTATCAAGTATTACATATATGCAGTGGATAACTAATGCATCACTTATATATCGAATACATATATAGGCAGTTATATTACATATATGCAACACTTATCTATTATATGCATATGTAGTCTGGAGTATTACATGCATATAGTGATTGTCTATTAAATTCATATACGTGATGTTTTACTACATATATGTAACACTTTTCTATTACGTGTATATGCAGAACTTGTCTATTACATGCATATACAGTCTGTTGTATTACGTATATGCATCGGTTATCTATTATATATATATGCAATAGTAATATATTACCTACATATATAGTTGTTGTATTACGCATATGCATTACTTTTGTTTGAGTAGGCTATGAAAACTTCACGAATTACGGTGCGTTTGCTAAGATGCATATGGAATCTTTCAATGTATTGTATTACATATATGCACTTATCTACTACTAAATTCATGTGGAGTATGATGTATTACATATATGCAATGCTATTCTCTGATGTATCACACATAAGCATTACTTTTATTTAATAGACAAATGACATCTTCACATAATGCAGTGTGTTTTCTATAAGGTATATGGAATGTTTCAAGGTATTGTATTACATATACGCAATGCAATTGTCTGATGTATTACATATATGTATTGCTTTTGTTTTAACTGGCAACTGACATTCTCGCATAACGCGTTGTGGGATATGAGGCAGATAGAGTGTTTCAAGTGTAAGAGCGAAATTTGTGAGTGTGGTTTCATCAAAGAAGATATCAGAAAGATTGAACAATTACATATTCTTAGAATATTCTATGTCACGAGTATTTTTTTTTCATATGTCAACGTACGCAAGAAACGAGTGATAGAATACACAAGAAAACACACAAATGGAAGATCTGACATTGGAGCTAGTTTAAGAGTGTCTTTTAGAAGTTTATATTGTTATTGTGTATGATGGAATTTGTGCATAAGTTGTTAGAACATGTGATTGAATTTTAATATGAATGCTATTGTATACTTATGTGGTGCTGTTAATTGATCAATGAAATTTATAGTCGATTGTCATTGTTAAAACTTGTACCATATGTGCATAAATGCTGTGAAACATATACGCAATACAAACATACATTATATATGTGTAATTCAAATATATAATGTCGAACAGACAATGTATATAAACGGAGTGCCAATATACAATTTTAAAATGCATTTAATACAAGTATATAGTATATATGTGCAATAAAACCATACATTACATACATGTAATACGAACACATAATGTTGAAGAAATTCTATTTATTATGGAGTGCACGTATAAAATGTTTAAAAAGTAAGTAAAACAACAGGTACACGTATTAGATACAAACATACAATACATATTTGCAGTACCAACATACAATACATGTATGTAATACAAACATACAATAGATATATGCAATACAATCTACAATAGATATATGCGATATAAACGTAGAATACATATATGCAATACAAACATACATAACATATATGTAGTACAAACATATAATGTTGAATGGGTTTTATATTTTATTGAGGGCTTGTATACATTGTTTAAGATGCAAGTAAAACAACCAATACGCGTCTGTAATTCAAACATGAAACATTTAGTGGGTGATGTGATCTGATTAACGCTAACATGCATCTAAAAGTCATGCGTCTATGGGTCATGACCCCCTGTCTCCGTTTAATTGTGCCTGAACGGGTAGAAAAACCAGCTTTATCAGCTTACATCTCATCCATAGTGACAACATTTTCCAACTTTTCAAAATCGTGCTCGACACAGGTGTATACTTTTACGATACATCATGCTCTCAGTATGTTGTTACGTTTGGTGTTACATAAATGATGCGCGATGCGCCTCCTGCATTTGGTAAATATTGGAACATAAAATATCAAAAATTATATGTATGAAGTTATATGGTATATGATAATAATGGGGAACATCACAATAAAATACATATAACATGAGTAACAATGTCACATGTTTATAATAGTCATGAATACACGTGTTTTGATTTCAATGCACTAATAGCACTAAGTGCAAAGCATATATGTGATACATAGAACGCAATGCTAAAAATAAGCTAAGTTAAAGAAAAATATAAGTAGCAGGACAAAGGGCTGTGTAACGGGTATCACCCGGACCGGACCAGATGGTTCGGTACCGGTTGGAACCGCAATTGGTTTACATGATTTTTCAAGCCCGGAACCAGACTTTTTACAAATGGGTCAACCCGAGTATTTATATTGGTTCTATGGGAACGGGTTATCGTCTTTCACGGGTTCGTTATCAAGATTCTCTATGCACAACTTTAAGCACACTTAGCCTGATCTTTTACCAATACGAACACACACTTGTTGTACATGATCATTTGCAACAACTTAGAATCTTATTAATATGTGCAATTGTTAATATAATACCATACCACATAAAACAGTTGATTTGAGCCTAAAAACCATTATATTATACAACATAAAGTTATAAACAATAAAGATATTAACATAATCATCTTTTGACCATAAAAGTCAAAAACTTTAAACCTATTGAAATATATACTTCAAAATCATCAAAACTGAATGTTTATCTTGCAACTATATACATAACAATGGAAATATAATATTTTTAGGTTCCAATATGGTTCCACCGGGTATGACCTGGCCTAGTTTCTGTTTTGTGTTGATATTCATAACAGAACTGGAACTTCGCATGCTTTCTAATACCGGTTCTGTTAAACTAAACTGAACCATAAACTTGGTTCACGATAAGACCCGTATCCTGCACACCCTAGTAGGACACACCAATAACATCACGAATATGTATAAACATTGCTGCATTTAATTATGAAAAAAAATACGTGTTAATTTTGTGTATATTTGCTTTTACTATTATAAACTATTGGGTACTATGACATCTTTTAGCAGTGATACTTGTATATGTTGTATCATATCAGTTGTGTTGGTTATTTTAGAAGCTTTTGAGTCCACATATACCAAACCGTCAAAGTCAGAAACCATCAAAGTGCGTTTGAGATATTAGGAAACATTTTGACAGTTTTCACCGTTGTACTGTTACAATTATTTTATTGTAAGGTTTCTCCATTAAACGGTGAATCACTTTTAAATATTTATCCATTAAACACCCTACAATTTTGCATCTAAACACAGTAAAAAAAGCCCTAATTTAGAATGCTCTGCTATTCACAAAATTAAGCAACCTGAATACATTTTTTTACAAAATTGTAAGCAATTGCTCCTATATTAGGTTAAGAATCAACACAATTTCACCAAATTACATACATAATATCAATTTTGAAAATCAAAGAAGTGTGTATCAGACGAACCTCGTAATCGACGCTCGCATGAATATCGGGTGGAGATAACTATGGTTGAGAAAATCTAGTGGAGATAATTACGGTTCCATCATCGCATTCATAAGATTGAGTGGATTCAATTAGGGTTCAGTCATTCACAAGGGAAGATGAACACAATAAAAGGGCGTCGTGTTTCGGAAAACCATTTTTACAAATTTAACCCTTAAGTTAGAAGTTCTTTAGTTCTCTCTCTAATAAGGAGTTTTCTCTTGATTTTCCCCTATATACATACATACATACATACATACATACATACATACATACATACATACATACATACATACATACATACTAGCTTTTAACCCGCGTATACGCGGATTTATTCAGGTCCTTTGTTTTTAATCATTTTGCAATTTTATTAGTTTAATGATTTGTTTTATTTTTAAATCGAGTTTTGTTTAATTTAATATATATTAACTTTTTACGTTAATAATTATATTTTGAACAATAATAGAAACAACATACGTGTAATAAAATCTCGTACATGTGCTCAGAAATGTTATGCTATATATTAGTTTTGTCATAGTCATAGAACTGCACAAAAGTCAAAACGTGTGAATTATTCGCTCGGTAACAATGCCCACCAAAATAAAATTATTATTGTAGAAAGATCACTAGAGTGTGGGAGCCTGTGAACTCGATATCGACATAAAGTTTCAAAACGATTGCTCATGATATGCTGGACAGATAGTTGATGCCTCTCAAAAAGTATACTTATGACCAACAATGTGCCACTGCAAATACAAAAATGTAAAAACCATAAATAAAAAATAAATGTATCAAAGATGATAGAATATAAAGTACCTCCTACGTGGCATCCGACTTCTAAGTGCTTCAATAATCTTTGCTCTTAAATAGGGATTCTTAAATGTACTCTGGACTTTCCATGAACGTACTAATGATGTTCATAAAATCATCCTACCAAATAAAGATAGATTAACTGCATAAAGCAACAGTTATGCAATGCTAAAAAAAAGCAAACATATATTAATATCTTTTACCAATGTGACACCATCCAACGCTTGTGAAATCAGCAATTCCATGACATCTTCCACGAAATGTTTAGGCATACATGCAAATTCCATAGGACAAGATTAAGGCAAAGGCATTTTAAAACCGCATATACGATGTAATAACAAAACCACTTTAACTGATCAAAAGATAACGCTCCATCCTATTATATGTAAACACATGTATAATACATTAAACTGGGTTGAACAATGAAAAGAATGTTTTACCCTCAATATCTGAGCTTCATAACATAGTTTCTCTTGGGTAAATGTTTCAATTTCCTTCTCTAGTCGAGCAATATCGTGTTCTAGTGAAGGTAAAAGTGTTTGTTCTTGCATGGTTTTTAAGGTTGCAAGATTATCCTCAAATATAAAAATGCCCTGCATATATACTAATATTATTTAATTTATTTCAATAATCAATAACTAATGTACTAATGAATATTATTTGTGTATGTGCTACGTGCACAAGATGCTTGAATTCTAACAAAGCTTTTAGCAACCTCAAATTAAGAACCCATGCAGTCATAAAGAAGCATTCACAAATAAAAGAATAGTATGTAGATTCACGTTGATTTGGGTTATTTTTGTTCAGCCACTCAGTAACTTCCACTAGAGATGCATGAAGGGCTGTTAATTCTGTGTAAAGTTAAAACCGACAATCAGTATAATACTAATGATAAAAATATAATCACATGTAATTTACAGTCGTTAAATAATCTTACATGAAATCCAAATGAGAACCATAAAACACATATTTGGGATAAATTTTTTCTTTCTTGGTTGAATTTGTATCCAAAAACGGCTCACAGAGTCGACGCATAACATCACTAAGGTTCAAAAATGTATCCGAGCTTGCAGAAGATAACGGGTCAACCTGTATCCAAATTGTTTTGGACAAAAATCTGCTAAGGATAATGTATCCAAATCTATTAAGTGAGGTATAGTGCTAACACGGAAATAATGAATGTATAATCGTAATCTTGGTGAACACAATGATTTGATCACGAGGGAAAAAACCCTTAATTAGGATAATCTTAATTCGGTCAAAACTTAATAAGGCAATCTTTGATCAAATGACTTCGGTCAAGGATTAACAAGGTGATCTTTGGTCGAATCACTTCGGTCAAGGATCAACGAGGTAACCTTTATCGGATAGTACGTAATTATAGTAATCTCGGGCACAAAAAACCCTTGGACGGTGAAAACTATCACCGTCAAGTTTATTAATATGAAAAATGAGGATACAAGGTTGGATATTATGATCAGTGATACAACGATTTCTAAGTGTGGGTGTGTTGCTGTGTTCGTAGAGAGCAGAGTGTATTGTGTGTCTTTCCTAGCTGATCATAACCTCTATTTATACATAAAAGATCATAACTCTATGGAGTTATGAATAATAAAGACTATTAATTAATAATCCCTAAAAGTCCGCCATTGCCATCAATATAACCGTAACTGCCACTTTGACCACGTTCTCCATCACTCAGGCTGCGAAATAAGGGGTAGACTAGGTCTTGGAGCCGTTACACTTGATAAATATCAGCCTTCATATAAGATACAACCGTTAATAGCAGCAAATACCGAGGATCCATGATCCTGACATAGCTCTGGAACTCTTCAGAAGGATAATTAATCCAGACACGTCAATATCTTCTTGACTGCAATTTAGTGGATAGACTAACCGTTATACCTGCTAAATATAAGACTACACATGAGAACAACCGTTAGTAAATAATAAGTACTGTGGATCCTTGATCCTGACGGGATCTGGAACACACGCTACGGATAACTGATCCAAAACATATGCCAGGATAACATATCCACAGTGTCAAATTTCTGTGCACTAACAATTGCCCCCAAAATTGCGGTTGTGATAAGATCACAGCTGTCATTTTACCTTTGAATTCAAACTTCCTGCAAAAACATATGAGATTTGACAAACTGGATATAATTGTCACATATCAATGGAGTTTCCATGGGAACTTCCCTTCCGGCTGTATATCCTTCTCCCTGCAAATCATGAACAACTAGTAACACCTGATTAACCCGGGTGGATTGTCCATCTTTTGCATGGTGAAGTCCGGGTTAAGATTTTTGGTAATTGCAAGTAAGTTTAATATATAGTATCTTTTAACTATTGCTTGATTGTTTATATATTATAAAAGTATGTTTGTTATAGTTTTAGATCTTTAAATCTTTTTAAGAAATATTCTTTGAGAATAAGCTTTAAGGATAGAGAATCCTTGTAAAAACAATTTAAGGATCCTGAATCCTTACATAAAAGAGTTTATAAAGATTTTAGCCAAGTAAAAGTAAATTGATAAGTAGAAATCATATCATAAGATATGGTTAGACCTAAGTTACCATAAGTATTTATACTTTTGCAATCCTTATAAAACTGAATTAAAGGATTTTGAATCCATAAGTATTCATCCTTCGGTGATCCTTAGAATCTAATTTATGATACCTGATGCAAATAACTTATGATATTATCTAGGATTAAACCCAATAAACCGGGGGACAAGCCCATAAAATAAACTGGGGACAAGCCCGTGTAATCTGGGGACAAGCCCAAAATTGGGGACAAGCCCAAATACGGATGTTAACTGGGGACTCGCCCAAACAGGGATTTAGCCCAAACGTGAGATAACGTGAAAACGTTATAAACCGGTGGTATGGTACGTCTACCATAATTCGTAGGATCCTCCATATAGCCAGAGACAACGAAATTGTCAGCCACTAAGCGTGTACTGGTCCCGCTGCCCCGGACTATATGTTTGATAGCGTGCGCTACAGGCGATCGTGATAAAGGTGAAAACCTTTAAACCGTAGGGGATATGACCATCGGGGGTCATATCCAAACCTGGGCTAGGCCAAGGGAAACAAGATAATACCTCAAATGTAAAGGAGAGGTGGCCAACCTCTTGAGAATCAAATGAATCATTATAATCCTACATGGTTATTCAAAACTTGGAAAAGATAAATTGTTAAGAATTCATTATCCTTAAATTAACAGTAATAAATCAAAAAGAATAACTAATCAGAAAGATGTTACCGATTTAAGGATCCTAGATCCTTTTCTTGGATAATATATCCTCTCAGGATGGTGGATCCTGATCAGAAAAAATATTTCTTGAGGTGGATGGCATTCCATGCTCTTGGTAACTTGTTGCCTTCCATTGTGAGCAAATGATATGCCCCTTTCCTGCTTCCGACTCAATCTGATAAGGTCCTTCCCATTTGGGCGCTAGCTTCCCATCAGCCGAATTTGTTGTGTTTTGGAAGGCTTTCCTCAATACTAGATCTCCTTCTTGAAATCTTCTGATTCTAATATTTTTGTTGTATGCCCTAGCTACCCTTTGTTGATAAGCTGTCATTCTGATCTTTGCTAAGTCTCTGAGTTCTTCTATAGTATCCAAGTCTTAAAGGAGGATATCTTCATTGGCTTCAGGATCACGGATGCTCGTTCTCGCTTTAGGAACCACCATTTCTGTAGGGATCACAGCTTCTGATCCAAACACCAAAGAGAAGGGTGTTTGGTCTGTTGCATTTTTAGGTGTAGTCCTGTCTGCCCAAATAACATAAGGAAGTTCTTTAGCCCATTTTCCCTTCTTGGATCCTAGTTTCTTCTTTAGATTGTTGATAATGATCTTTTTGCTAGACTCTGCTTGACCATTGGCTTGAGGATGAACCGGAGTGGAAGTAATCATTTTGATTCCCCAACTGTCACAAAAGTTAGTGGTTCTATTCCCGATAAACTGGGAACCATTGTCGCAAACAATTTCAGCGGGAATACCAAATCTAGTTATAATATTTCGTTTAATAAAAGATATTACTTCCCTTTCTCGGACTTGTACAAATGCTTCTGCCTCAATCCATTTGGAGAAGTAGTCAGTCATAGCAAGCATAAAGACCTTTCCACCGGGTGCTTTTGGTAGCTTGCCTACAATATCCATACCCCATTTCATGAAAGGCCACGAGGAGGATATAGATATAGAGCCTCTGCTGGTTGATGAAGGATGTTCGCGTGTCTTTGACAAGCATCACATTTCCTTGAATACTCCACTACATCCTTCTTCATTGTTGGCCAGAAGTATCCAGTTCTGAGTATCCTGGAAAATAACGCTCTTCCACCTGTGTGATTGCCGCAATCTCCTTCGTGAAAATCCTTTAGTACTTCTTGGATCTCAGGATCCTCGATGCACCTCAGATATGGACCTGCAAGAGATTTTCTATATACCATAACATCTAACAAAATATATTGGGATACCTTGAGTTTGAAGGACTTGGGATTTTCAGTGACTGGAATTTCTCTAGTTTGAATGTAACTCTTGATAGGATGGATCCATGATCCTTTATTATCTAAGGATAAAGGATCCCAGAGTACGATTTCTTTATCATTCGTTATCTCTCCAACTTCATGTTCTCCTATTGCTGGCGAGAGAATGTGGATTATTGGGATTTTCAAATCCTCAGGAATCTTCAAAGATGAGGCTAAGTTTGCCAAGGCGGTTGCCCCAACGTTTTCTTCCCTCGGTACCTGTGTAATACTAAATATTTCGAAGGATTTCGATAACTCCTTCACAATATCTAAATATTTCATTAGTTTCTCACATTTAACAGCATACGAGCCATTAAAGTGGTTAGTTATCAATAAAGAATCTACGTAAACTTGAAGATACCTAATCCTCATGCTTTTGACTAATTGCAAACCTGCGATTAGAGCCTCGTACTCTGCTTCATTGTTTGTTTCTTGGAATTCACAGGCTATGGACTGGGGTAATATGCCCCCCTGTGGCGATTTCAGTAGGATCCCCAATCCTGTACCTCTTACGTTGGAAGCACCATCGGTGAATAGTATGCAAGGATCCTTGGTCTTTTCCAGTTGTTGAACCTCCAAGTCAGCTTCTTTTTGTAGATCACTAGTGAAATCAGCCACAAAGTCCGCTAGTGCTTGAGACTTTATTGCTGTTCTTGGCTTGTATTGGATATCATACGCACTTAATTTTACAGCCCACTTGGCCATTCTACCTGATAACTCTGGTTTTCTAAGAACATTCTTTACAGGATAGTTAGTCCTCAAAATAATAGGATGGGTTTCAAAATAATGTCTCAATTTAGTAGAAGCCATAATAAGTGCAAGGATTAACTTTTCTAAATGAGAATACCTGGCTTCCGCTTCTAGAAGACTTTTACTTACATAGTAAATGGGATGCTGCTCACCTTCATGATCCTTTACCAAGACGGCACTTACTGCGTTTCCTGAGACAGCTAAGTACAGATACAAGGATTCTCCATCCACAGGCTTCATTAGAGCTGGGGCTGAGGATAAGTAATCCTTTAAGGCTGTAAGCGCAGCTTCATGCTTCTCTGTCCATTCAAACTTCTTATTCTTCCTAAGGATGTCATAGAAGTCTTTGCACTTCTCGGAGGATCTCGAGATGAACCTATTGAGAGCGGCTATCCTTCCCGTGATCCTTTGGACATCTTTGGCGTTTGCAGGAGACTTCAAATTAAGGATGGCTTCGATTTGTTCGGGCTTGCTTCAATTCCTCGTTTAGTTACCATATATCCTAGAAATTTTCCAGCCTTACACCAAAATGGCATTTGGATGAATTCAATTTCATGTTCTATTGGTCAAGGATATTGAATGCTTCCTCGAGGTCTCTAAGGTGATCCTCAGCTTTCTTTGACTTCACCACCATATCATCTATGTAGACCTCCATAGTTTTTCCCAACTGATCCTTGAACATCATGTTGACTAGTCTTTGGTATGTTGCCCCTGCATTTCTTAGTCCAAACGGCATAGCAGTATAACAATATATGCCGGTAGGAGTCATGAATGCTGTATCCTCTTGATCAGATGGTTCTATCTGAATTTGTTGAAATCCAGAGGAAGCATCCATAAAGGTAAGCATTTCATGTCCTGCCGTTGCATCCACCATGGAATCTATATGTGGTAATGGGAAAGGATCCTTGGGGCATGCCTTGTTTAAATCGGTAAAATCGACACACACCCTCCACTTTCCATTCTTTTTTGAAACAACGACCACATTAACTAGCCATCGAGGATACTGAACCTCTCTGATCATACTGGCCTAAAGAAGTTTTTCAACTTCTTCTTGTATGATCTTGTTCCTCTCAGGAGCGAATTTCCTTCGCTTCTGATGGACGGGTTTAATAGATAAATCAAGGCCTAGTTTATGAGTGATTACCTCTATTGAAATACCTGTCATGTCAGAGTGCTTGAAGGCAAAGGCAGATCTTCTTCGCCCTAAGAAGGATATTATATCCTCCTCCTTACTGGGGATACTGGATCCTAGGAACACCTTTATTTCTGGATCCTCGGGGTCCAATGATACTTCATTAAGGTGTTTCTCCCGAGCTTCCAGCACGTCCCTAGGATGTTGCTGTAGTTGCTATGCTATAGTTTGCTTGGCTGTTGGCTTCATTGATGAAGAATAATAATTCTTGGCCTCCGCTTGGTCACCAACTATCTTTACAACTCCCCAAGGAGTAGGTAACTTGATACATTGGTGATAAGTTGAAGCTACTGCCTTCATCCTATGGAGCCAAGGCCTACCTAAAATAACATTGCAACAGGAAAGGTTATCTATAACACAAAATTTTTGGTATGAATTTAACCCTTCGATTTAAATTGGGAGGTTTATGTCCCCCAATGTCTTCTTGGTTTCACCACTGAAACCGACTAGCACCGATGTTCTAGGAATGATTTCTGAATCCGGGATGTTCATCTTCTTGAGAACATCATGTTGGATAATGTTGACCGAGCTGCCACCGTCCACTAGGATCATGCGTTCATTATGGTTAGAGATAAATAAAGTAATAATCAAACCGTCATGATGAGGATCCTAAATGTTCAGCTTGTCTTCCTCATCGAAGAAGATTCTTTTGTCCGTTGTTAATGTGGTTGACACTATTGGACGATCCCCGTTATCCATCTTGATCTCTTTGGCAAGTCTTTTTGCTGCAGAGAAAGAAATTCCACATATGTCTGAACCTCTAGAGATGAAATTGACCGCTCGCACATATAGCCTGTCTTGATGAGGATCCTGGATCCTCTAGTTGAAAAAGATTCTCTGATCAATCACTCGAGTAGTGGGGATGAGTGGTCTTTTCTCATCGTCCAACTTGAATTCTTCTACGGGACTTTCTTCTATAGCACAAGAATCTTGAAATAATTCATAGTCTCTGGAGACAAAGTTGATCACATGAGCATCTGGCGGTGGTGGCGTTGCCTTCTGTGAAAGTTCTTCAGGATCCTGGATCTTGGATTTCTTCCTTCCCAAGAGCTCTTTAAAGTGACCCTTGCTTAGGAGGTAACCAATTTCCCTCCTTAAACCGATGCATTCGTCTGTCGCGTGGCCAAAGTCTTCGTGGAAGGTGCACCACTTAGATTTGTCCTTGAAGCCGGTCGTCTTTTCATTCTTTCGGGGCCATCTTGCTTTTTCCCCCAGATCCTTCATAGCACAGATCAAGCCATGGGTGTCCACAGAGAAACAATAGTTTGAGATGCAAGGATAGTCTTCATCGTCGTCTTCTTCTTCAACTGCTCGTACGTTCTGATTGTTGAATTTGTTGTACGGCTTTGAATTGTTGTTCCTATTCCAGGATCCTTTATTATTTTCGGGAGTTTCTTGTTTCATTTGTCCCCCGAGACTATCCTGGATCCTCTTATCTTCTTCTAACCGAATGTATCTTAATGCCCTGTTTCTGACTTCATCTAATGTCCTGCACGGAGTCATCACTAAATCATCATAAAAAGGGGAGCTCTTTTGAATTCCCATCTTGAATGCTTCAACAACAGTAGTCATATCAAGGTTTGGGATTTCTAGAGCTTCCTTGCTGAACCTGGTAACGAAATCCCTAAGGGATTCATCACTAGGCTGGATAACACGATATAAATCACTGGTTAACCTCTCAAATTTCCAACTACAGGAAAATTGAGTGTTAAACAAATTAACTAAATGAGAGAAAGATGTAACCGAGAAAGGAGGGAGACTTAGCAGTCATTTTAGTGCAGCTCCCGTTAGTGTGGCTCCAAATCCTTTGCAAAGGCAAGCCTTATTGAGCCTTTCAGGAACATGATTAATTTCCATCCTTTCCCTATATTGGGCAACGTGCTCCTCAGGATCGGTGCTCCCGTCATAAGTCTTCATGTTGGGAGTTTGGAACCGCTTCGGGATTTCCGCGTCACAGATAGGTGGAGCGAATCTTGATAACTTGTGACTTACCTCCGGTATCTCAGGAATTGGACGTATCACCCCGGGAACACTGGATATCATGTCCTTGAGTTTTTGCAACTCCTTGGCCATCGCCTGGTTGATACCTGCATTCTGCATGGAACCATGGTTAGTGTCTAAGGATATAGGATCATACTAGTTACCTCTCTGTTGGGTGAAGTTCGGCATTCCGGAAGAGTATCTAGGATAAGAGGAGTCAGAAATCGGAGTGGGTCCTCCAGAAGCTATGGTCTGCATGGGGATTATGTCCCCATCATGGACTTCAGAAGATCGTTGATGTTGAATTCCTGAGGATCCTTGATTCTGCCAGAAGGATCCTTGAGGTTGGGAGCCGAAGGATCCTTGAGGATACAACCCAAAGGATCTTGGTTGAAGGATGGATGATCCTTGTTGAAGGAACGAGGATCCTTGAGTTTGCTGACCCATGGACCCTTGTTGAAGGATAGATGATCCTGGCTGAACGAACGATGATCCTTGAGTTTGTTGACCCATGGACCCCTGTTGAAGGATAGATGATCCTGACTGAACGAACGAGGATCCTTGAGTTTGTTGACCCATGGACCCCTGTTGAAGGATAGATGATCCTTGCTGAAGGATCGAGGATCCTTGAGTATGTTGAGCCACGAATCCTAGAGTAGTGAAATCCAGCACCCTAGGCATTAAGGGAGTCTTATCCTCCGCTGGCCTCTTTCTTTTCTTGAGATCTTCAATTTCATCTAGGATCCTCTGGTTAGTTTTGTTCTGCTGCTCCATGTATGCCTTAACTTGTGAAAACATTGCAGAAATATCATTGTTAGATTTGACCACCGAAGTGGCAGCAATGGTTTTTGAGCTCTGGAAGACTGGAACTTGTGTCTTGTTTCCAGCCGCGGTAGTCCTTGGTGCTCCCGTAATTGGAGTAGGCATCGTCAGCAAAGTTCTTGATGAGAGAGAAACCGAGGTTGGCATGGTTGATGAAGCAGAGGTTGATTGAGAGGCCATTGATGTTGATATGGGTATGAAAAGTTGAAAATTGATAGGAAATAATATGGATTATAGCACCAATTTCCCCACGGTGGGCGCCAAATTGTTTTGGACAAAAATCTACTAAGGATTATGTATCCAAATATGTTAAGTGAGGTATAGTGCTAACACGGAAATAATGAATGTATAATCGTAATCTTTGTGAACACAATGATATGATCACGAGAGAAAAAGCCCTTAATTACGATAATCTTAATTCGGTCAAAACTTAACAAGGCAATCTTTGATCAAATGACTTCGGTCAAGGATTAACAAGGTAATCTTTGGTCGAATCACTTCGGTCAAGGATCAACGAGGTAACCTTTGGTCGGATAGTATGTGATTATAGTAATCTCGGGCACAAAAAACCCTCGGACGGTGAAAACTATCACCGTCAAGTTTATTAATATGAAAAATGAGGATACAAGGTTGGAGATTATGATCAGTGATACAACGATTTCTAAGTGTGGGTGTGTTGCTGTGTTCGTAGAGAGCAGAGTGTATTGTGTGTCTTTCCTAGCTGATCATAACCTCTATTTATATATAAAAGATCATAACTCTATGGAGTTATGAATAATAAAGACTATTAATTAATAATCCCTAAAAATCCGCCATTGCCATCAATATAATCGTAACTGCCACTTTGACCACGTTCTCCATCACTCAGGCTGCGAAATAGGGGGTAGACCAGGTCTTGGAGCCGTTACACTTGATAAATATCAGCCTTCATATAAGATACAACCGTTAATAGCAGCAAATACCGAGGATCCATGATCCTGACATAGCTCTGGAACTCTTCAGAAGGATAATTAATCCAGACACGTCAATATCTTCTTGACTGCAATTTAGTGGATAGACTGAGTCTTCTAACCATTATACCTGCTAAATATAAGACTACACATGAGAACAACCGTTAGTAAATAATAAGTACTGTGGATCCTTGATCCTGACGGGATCTGGAACACACGCTACGGATAACTGATCCAAAACATATGCCAGGATAACATATCCACAGTGTCAAATTTCTGTGCACTAACACAAATTACAAATTATTTAACAATAATAAAATGAAGAAGAAATAAGAAACTACTTAAGAAAGTATTTCTCACATGAATATGTGCGCATGATACATTTCTATTAATCGCTTCTTCAATATACCAAACATTTAAGCACAATCCCTCTCAAACCTCATACAACTGCTTCAATATCGGTTCGTTAGGATCATAATTTGAATCCCTAAATAACTTATCTAAAAAACCAGCACAGTATAAAATTAAACGGGCCATAAAAAATAGAAGTTTACGAAAGGGCAGTTTTGAACGTTTGAAAATTGTTGTCTGCATGTTTAAAACAAACAGGACAGGGTCAATCAGTCAAGCCCATTAAAAAAATCTCATTTGTTAAAGTTCAAGTTCAGCTCGGTTTAGTTTTGGTTAAGTCTGAAAACCCAACAGTGTAACGAACTAACCGAATCAAACAAATAACCAATCGGTTTTTAAAACTCTTAACCAAAAAATGTGGGGCTGCATGTTTAAAACCATATTTGTTTTTAAAACTCTTTACTAAAAACTATGGGTATGAAGGTTTGTATGTTTGAAAGAACAAATGGGTTTGGGGCAATCTGTT
This sequence comes from Bidens hawaiensis, assembly GCF_021521415.1. Lineage (NCBI taxonomy): Eukaryota > Viridiplantae > Streptophyta > Magnoliopsida > Asterales > Asteraceae > Bidens > Bidens hawaiensis. The sequence goes on along the minus strand of NW_027494665.1, from coordinate 230,486 downwards.
CAAGTATAACATCCCGAAATTTCTAAGAATAATATTTAAAATATTATTTATTAATGGTGGAAAATTTTACTTGAGTTAGTAGAGAAATAATAAAATAATAAAGATGGATGGATAAGTAGGCTATTAGATAGAATTAATTATGGACTAAAAAGGAAGATGGGCCTTAGGTCCATGGGCTTAAGGGAGTATAAATACCCCTTAAACCCGATTCCCATTTTTATCCATCTCTACACCATAGCCTCCCTACACACTCTAAAACACACACAAACACCTCATCCATAGCCGCAGTTAAGAAGGAGGTCCAAGACCAAGAACGAACATCGATTATTGATAGATCATGGATATACAAGCTAGATACAAGAATATTGTTCATAATCGAAGCTAACCGTTGCCTAAAAATGCATGATGGTATGTTTTTATCTTTAAAGGTTATGTTTTTATGAACGCTTTGCCCTAAAACTTAACCCTAGAGTAGATCGGGTCTAAACGAATCATAAAGTTACAAACTTGATGTTTAAAATGGTCTTAACAAACTCATGGTTATAAACGGCTCATAAATAAACCCTAGATTTAACTTTGAACGTTTTAGCCTCAAAGGTCCAAGCTTTATGGTTGCACGGGTCAAGTTTTGGCCGAAAACGGTTAGGGAAACATTTATGGGTAGATACCGAACCATAATAGGGTGTTAAAGTCATGAAACATAATGTTAATGGCGATAAAAGAACCAAACTAGTTCAGCCCGTTGGAATACAAACCATAGATTCGAATACATGCTTATATTCGATTACATAGGTTAAATTCGAATACAATCCCATGATTCGCATGCAAGTAGACATTCGATTATATATTGGTTCAAATACAATAATGTAGATTTTTGAATACAATGAGCTCGTTCGAATACAATGATTAGACTCGAATACAATGGGCAATTCAATTACAATGAATCATTCAAGTACAATGACTCATTCAATTGCAATTAATCATTCAATTACAATGACTCATTCGAATACATTATAAGATTCAAATACGATGGACTCATTAGAATACAATGTGATCATTAGAATACAATATGATCATTAGAATACAATGTGATCATTAGAATACAATGTGATCATTAGAATACAATACAATCATTAGAATACAATGTGATCATTAGAATACAATATGATCATTAGAATATAAATGTATTCTAATCATATACCATTCGAATACAAAAGTATTCTAATACAAGTTGGATGCTAACACAAATGTATTCTAATCACATGCCATTAGAATACAAATGTATTCCAATGACATTCCATTAGAATACAAATGTATGCTAACACAAATGTATTCTAATACCATTCAAATACAAGATATTCAAATACAATGCTATTAGAATAGACCAGATTTACCCATTTCTGGTGCAACCTAAAGAAAGAGTATAGGATTAGGAAATTGATACGTGTAATTGATGTACAGTTAGACGTGCTCAATTGAAGAAAGGGATCACTATTAACTAAGAAGGAAACCGGATACAGGTAAGTTTCTAGCCCCATTTCCTTGTTATGTTTTCGGGGCTGTGTGCACACTCAATGTGAACGTTAATACACTTACCTTAAATGGTAACTGTATGCTATAATGAATTATGTGATAGTATGCATGAATGAATACTTGTCGGTGCTACGATGTAATTATCTTATATGTGAGGTATGTGTAAGCAGGTACATGAATGGTATGTGAGATCTACGTCCGGCATAGTAAGTTAGGATGGAAAATCCATCTAAACTACTATGGGACCTAGACTCGAGTGAGTCATAGCTTTCATGCATCATTATTTAAATGACAATATCTACGGCGGAAACGCCGTGGCGCGAACTGATTGTCATAGCTTTCAAGGTTGCTATCATGCATCATTATTTAAATGACAACATCTATTAATTAAATTAAGTTTTCAAATAAATCAAATACATAATCCAAATCTTACAACATTACAACTTATATCACAAATGATCTTGATTAATTATTTTCTAACTTAAATTCTTCACTAAATCTTCACCAACCTGCATTAACTTTCTATGATAACCTGCATATGCTTATAAAATAGAATATTGTCAACAACACATGTTGAGTGATCAACACATCAGTTTGAATGTACATATAGTATATATAAAAAATAAGTATTACAACAAGTCATATGAGAATAACAAATTAACCAAATAAGCAAGTATAACTGAGATGTCGAGAAGCACAAAGGCTATAACGACAGGCGTATGATCATACTAGACTGAGATTATGTTGGACCTCTCCGAATGCTAAACCATATAAAGCAAATAAGCACATAAACAAGTAAGGTATAAGTTCTTAACACATAAGACAAAGTTGCAGTTTTGTGTATAAGTATATATGAAAAGTATGTTTCCGCATATGTCCCCAAAAAATTGAAAGCGGTAAAATAGGGGAATGTGGTACTCACCTCGATAGACGAACAAAAGTGAAAGGAGAAATATTAGAAATGATGATTCACAGAAATCACGCGCTTCAGAAAAATACCGACGAGAAATCTTAGGTAACAATAGCTGCGGAATAAATAATTGCGATTTCAATAATGAATCTAAAACTAGATAAACGTTCGATGATGATCGGGGGTGTTCTAAACGAGGATTAAATATTGCATTAATTTGTTATCAATTTTTTTATCAAAATTTTATCATAAGAGATATGATTTATTTATACAAAAATACAAAAAATAATTATTTATAATATTTGGGTAGTTTATTTAAAGAGATTTGCTTTCTTTTAGATCAATAAAATATATTTAATATTGTTATATATATTTTTATTGTTAATAAATATTTCTTATTAAATTAATATTGTAAGTAATAAATAATAAGTGATAAATAATAATATGTTTATAAACCAAAAGCTTTTATAAATACTTGACTAAATTTTTAATGAGATAAAATTTAAATATATATTTTATATTAAAACCCTTTAGCAATTTTTAATACTAAAATACATATACATGTATATATATATATATATATATATATTTATATATATATATATGCATATGGTTTTAACTAAGGTTCGGATAAGACTAATAATTGTGTCGGTTTTAACGATAGAAATTATTTAAGAGTTTATAATACAATTTAAATAAATTAATGAGTTAATATGGTTTTTATATAACAATTAACAAAAACAAAAACAAAAACAAAAACAAAACGAAGCTGAGGGATTCGAACCCACGCCCCCCAGCGGCTGGAACCAAGACGCAACCACCCTAGCCAACTGGGATAGGGTGTTAAGTAGTTATAGCTCAAGATGAAACAAAAATATAAACATACAGACATATTCGCAGTTCATACTACAAACCCTAACTAATCCAATCGCGAAATTCGTTTATTGTTTGATAAATTGAAGTTAGAGTTAATGTAGAATGGATTACGTAGATCACAACCATATATTTAAATACATGATACGATGATCCGAAGGTGGTTAAATTTATCCATGAGAAGCCGGCCAGAACTCGATTAAGAACAGCCACCAAACAACAACGAATATATAATTGGTTTTAGGGTTTTGATAGGCGATGACTGGGGGAACATGCAGACGGAATTAATTAGATTATAATGGTCATTCTGATGTATAACGATTTGCGAGTTAGGTCTAATTCGTATTTTAAGAAATTCATATCAAATAATATCGACTTTACATAATTACGATTGTCGGTTGGCAGATTAAGGTAAGATTAACAAACTGCAAGAATCAATTTCCTAGTTTATGGTGAAAATTAAGCAAAAAGAAATCCTAGTTTGGTATCCGGTTTCTATATGGGTCGGGTTTGAACATGGGTTAACGGGTTATTGGGTTACAGTATGTAGATTTTGCAAAACAGACCTTGTAATATAGAAGTGGAAAAAAATTGAGATTAAAGTTTAGGTTAGGGTTTAAAACGTATATAAACCATAGTTATTTATTATATATTAAATAAATATAATAAAAGAATAAAATAATAGATTCTCGATAGACGTGATAATTTTACAAATAAAAGTTCGCGAACATAAAACAGATCGGGCTTTTGTTAATAAGATAATAGATGGAAAGTCTGAGTTGTTACAGTCTCCATACTTAGAGAATTTCGTCCCGAAATTAAAGGATATTATAACAACACAATTAAAGTTTGAGAAAAAAAAATAATAAAATTTAAAAATTTATCATAGCACAGAACTTTGAATAGTTAAAACAACGCTCCAAATTCAAATCCGATAAGGGCACTTATATATAGGATGTATGAGCAGCGTATCCACCATGTCCTTATCATCTTTACATTTGTACCGTTATCCCAACTACTTTTGATTCTATATTATGACACACAATATTTCTCATCATGATTTCCATGCGAGGACTTTGATAATTGTGTTCCAGACCATAATTATTTAGCTCGTCAGATGGTCCACATGATTCATCCCATCGTGTAGATTTTACAAAACGTTTGATTAAAAACATGACTTGGAGGAAACAAAGGTTTTAAGGAGTTTTAATTAATAACACTAAAAAATCAACAATGCATAAAACAATTTCAAAAGTTGCAGGGGATTAATAAAACAAAGATTTTTTTAAGACATCTTTTAAATGTATACGTATCTAATTTTGGAAAAAGTGATAACTTATTAATTGTTGAGGTGAATGGGTTGAGATAAATCAAGGTAAGGAAATAAGATAGAAGTATGCTTCCATAAACAATCTATTTAATCAAAAGAAACTTTATTCATAAGAGAGACGATAAATAGTTCAAATGGGACAATAGTTCAAGGCCATAAAGTGGCGTTACAAAATGTAATTAAGAAAAGACGAGATAAATTAAGATAGATAAAGAAAATGGCGAAAGTCTTCGGGGTCGCTGAGTAGCTTAATTGACGTGACTTGAAGCACCATGAGGAGTTGCATCTATAAGAGTTGGAGCAGTCGAGGTATATTGATTTGGGGTAGCTTGAATAACGTAAGCTTGAACAGTTTGCAAGAAGGTTGTTTGGTAGAAATATGTCTGATAAACTTGAGCTTGTGGTTGCGGGGTTTGGTAGTGTTTGGTTAAGTAAGGTTGACCTTGATTGATGGGAGGAGCTTGACGGATATGAGGTTGATGGGTTTGAGCCTGATAAGTATGGGTCAAGTAGTATGGTGTAGTCGTGGATTGGGATTGATGAGCTTGGGTGTGTTGAGGGCACGCATTACGGAGGTGATTTGGGTTTTCATAATGGTAGCAAGCACGGGTATTAGGAACACCGGGTTGAGCAAGAGGGGTAGGTTTTTGCGGGATGGCTTGTGCAGTATGCGGGACACGACATGTGTTAGCAAGATGGCCATAAAGGTTACACTGGATGTAGCGACGACATAGGGATTTAACCGAGTGATGACAGTTACAAATGGAGCATGAAAGGACCAAGGTAAGGTTTCTTGGTTGAGGAGACTTGCGGGTGGTTAGGATTTGTTGCAGCAAGGTTCTTACGTTTCTTGTTGTGAGGGTGAGTGGAGGTAGGTGGTTTGTAGTCACCAGCAAAGGAATTAGTGGAAGAAGTTGAATCGGTTAAACTGATGTTTTGAATTTGGGTCACTATTCTAGGGATCGCAGCAGCTATCTCTTTGACTATACATGCAGCCATACGGTGGTTGTGAGAAACAAACGATTGATGTCGAGGATGACGGTGGTTTTTAGATTGAGACATTCTATAAGGACCAAAAATAAAGATTTATAAATGGAAGAGTAAATTGAGGAAATCATGATAATAGAAAATTTTTAGCTATGGAGATCACTTAAAATGTTTGCCTTAAGAAGTAAGGGGAATTGTGTCATGAGGATTAAAAGTAAAAGTTTATAAGATGAGGGGGTACAATGCGTATATAGTTGTTAAATGATGTAGTCAATAAAAGTAATATGTGATGACTACATAAGGAGTTAAGTCAGTTTAAAATTTAAATTATTAAGTTTACAATAAACTAACGAAATATAAATTGTGGATGTTGGTCTCCCATGAGCTTTCCATGGCAATTTGAATGGCCCAACGAACTAACGAAAAACAGTCGAGTTGGACAGCCCATGAGCGTTACATGGCAATTTGATTGTCCCAACTAATTAACGAATTTACAATGCAATGAAGTTTATCGGCCCAATGAGCGTTACACGGTGGTTTAACCGACCAAACTAAATAACGAACTATCGAAATAAATATGGGTAGTCGGAGTATCTTGTGAACCACCACGTTTGATTACTCCAACAAAAACACGAAAACAAGTTGAGAAATGGATAGTAGGAGTGCACATGGGTTCCATGGATTTTTTTTTCACCCAACTATCCATTTAAATAACGGAACACAATAATCGGAAAAACTGAGTTTAGCCACGAACCACCGTGAATTCGGTTAAAATCAACCTAATGTGTCAGTCATATGGCATTTATGGGTCTCGCTCGGGTCCATAGGGTTGAGTATTGTGGTCAGGTTATCACCCAGGTAAGGAATAGCGTCTTACCTTTGGTTCTTCGAACCGTTTTGCAAGTGCCCAACTCACAGTTTCTCTTCCCCTTTCATTTATCATAGGGACATACCACATGACCTAACCTTAAGGTGTACGAGTGAAAACAACAGGTGCGAATTCTTAAGGAATTTTCCGAAATTAAAAGCAATCTACTTTTTGAAAAATTTTCTTTGAATGTTGAAGCATAGCCTCGGAGTTTGTGTGTGTGTGCATAGCAATACAATAGATAATAAATAATAATTATATAAGAAAGTTGTAAACAATTTAATTTGAACACATAAGGTAAACAGATAGTCACGTATAGGGGTCCTAAACATGTGTCTAAGGAAATTTCTAACGACTTATCCTAAACCTTCGGCTCTGATACCAATATTTCACACCCCAACCTACGGCGGAAACGCCGGGGCGCGAACTGATTGTCATAGCTTTCAAGGTTGCTATCATGCATCATTATTTAAATGACAATATCTATTAATTAAATTAAGTTTTCAAATAAATCAAATACTTAATCCAATCATACAACATTACAACTTATATCACAAATGATCTTGATTAATTATTTTCTAACTTAAATTCTTCACTAAGTCTTCACCAACCTGCATTAACTTTCATTGATAACCTGTATATGCTTATAAAATAGAATTTTGTCAACAATACATATTGAGTGAGCAACACACCAGTTTGAATGTACATATAGTATATATATATATAAAAAATAAGTATTGCAACAAGTATAACTGATATGTCGAGAAGCACAAAGGCTATAACGACAGGCGTATGATCATACTAGACTGAGATTATGTTGGACCTTTCCGAATGCGGAAGCATATAAAGAAAATAAGCACATAAACAAGTAAGGTATAAGTTGTTAACACATAAGACAAAGTTGCAGTTTTGTGTATAAGTATATGTGAAAAGTATGTTTACGTATATGTCCCCAAAACATTGAAAGCAATAAAATAGGGGAATGTGGTACTCACCTCTATAGACGAACAAAAGTGAAAGGAGCAATATTAGAAATGATGATTCGCGGAAATCACGCGCTTCGGGAAAATACTGACGAGAAATCTTAGGTAACACTAGCTGCGGAATAAATAACTGCGATTTCAATAACGAATCTAAAACTAGATAAACGTTAGATGATGATCGGGGGTGTTCTGAATGAGGATTAAATATTGCATTAATTTGTTATCAATTTTTTTATCAAAGTTTTATCGTAAGAGATATGATTTATTTATACAAAAATACATAAAATAATTATTTAATATTTGGATAGTTTATTTAAAGAGATTTGCTTTCTTTTAGATCAATAAAATATATTTAATATAGTTATATATATTTTTATTGTTAATAAATATTGCTTATTAAATTAATATTGTAAGTAATACATAATAAGTGATAAATAATAATATGTTTATAAGCCAACATCTTTTATAAATACTTGACTAAATTTTTAACGAGATAAAATTTAAATATATATTTTATATTAAAACCCTTTAACAATTTTTAATACTAAAATACATATACATGTGTGTGTATTTATATATATATATATATATATATATATGCTTATGGTTTTAACTAAGGTTCGGATAAGACTAATAATTGTGTCGGTTTTAACAATAAAAACTATTTATGAGATTATAATACAATTTAAATAAATTAATGAGTTAATATGGTTTTTATATAACAATTAACCAAAAAAAAACCAGGCTGGGGGATTCGAACCCGCGCCCCCCAGCGGCTGGAACCAAGACGCAACCACCCTAGCCAACTGGGATAGGGTGTTAAGTAGTTATAGCTCAAGATGAAACAAAAATATAAACATACAGACATATTCGCAGTTCATACTACAAACCCTAACTAATCCAATCGCGAAATTCGTTTATTTTTTGATAAATTGAAGTTAGGGTTAATGTAGAACGGATTACGGAGATCATAACCATATATTTAAATACATGATACGATGATCCGAAGGTGGTTAAATTGATCCATGAGAAGCCGGCCAAAACTCGATTAAGAACAGCTGTTGGTACATGATGTCAGTAGTTCAGTGTCTAGTGTCTGTAATCGAGTTAGTAATGATTTGTATTTGTATTAAGCGAAGTTAGCCAACAAGTTCGCTGATATGGGCGAACTTGTTAGATAAGCGAAGTTAGTGACAACTTCGCCTGAACATGCCAGGCGAAGTTGTCGTGTTTATAAGGTTTAGGTTACGGCAGTTTTGGTAATCAATCAATTAATCATTGTATCGAGTTGACGAGTCCTGTAATCGGTGATTGATATCACGTGTTTCCAGTTGCAATACAACGAGTCTTTGTTTATTGTAACGTGTGTTCGATCGTGTTAGCTCGTATCGTCTTCTACGCTCGTAACGTCTTACGTAAGGATTCCGCACCTACGTAGAACGAGATATTCGGTGTAGATCCGGCTGGGAACCTACAATTGGTATCAGAGCTTTTGCTCGTGATTGTGTGGTTCGGGATTATCACGCGGGTGTAGAAATCGTTCCGTTCGACTATTCGCGGGACGAGTTTACCGAGTTTTTGTGTCCTACTCACCTCCCACCATCATAAACAACCCATTACACCTTCGCATACCTCGCAAAACCCAGAAATCAAACCTGCAAAACCATCGTGTTCATCAGGCCAAGTTGCAGCTACTGTTCGTAGGGTTTCGGCGAAGATATAAGGTTAAGCGAAGTTATCCACAACTTCGCCTACCTCACAAGTTCGCTTAACTTAAGCGAAGTTATTCTCAACTTCGCCAAATCAGGCGAATTTTAAAAAAAGGGAGCGAAGTTCAGAATCAGCGAAGTTCAGACTCAAGCGAAGTTATACACAACTTCGCCTACAGTACTGTTAAGAATAAATTATTTTATTTTTCGGGTTTCTTTGTGTTTCGTGAAAGATGTCTTCAATAAACATTACGGAACTGGTAAAGATGGAAGTGGAAGCGGGTTCAGCTACTAAGGCACCGAAGATGCTTAAGGGAACCGATTTTGTGGCGTGGAAAGATCGGTTTGAGCAATATGTCAAGTACCAAGATGCTAAAATGTGGGTGTGCATTCAAGATGGATACATTCCACCAACTGCTGAGTATGAGGGTCGTGATCAGATTAAGAAATACAACAAGATGGAAGAAGAAGAAAAGAAAATGTATGAGGCTGAAAGCAAAGCTCATGCAGCGATAACAATGGCTCTTCCACAAGAGATTCTTCACACCTTCAGGAAGTATAAAACTGCTAGAGAGCTTTGGGAAGCGCTTGAAAACCGATTTGAGGGTAATGTGGGGATTCGTGCATCAAAGATTAAACTACTTAAAACCCAATTCTCGGTATTCAAGTACTTGAAGAATGAATCACTTGATGATATCATCACTAGATATTATCATCTGATGACAGAACTAAGCAATTATTCCATTGCTTACAAAGAAGATGAGATCGTGGAAAAGCTTCTTGATGCTCTCCCACCGAAATGGGAGATGTACACTGTCTTGATGAGAGAAGACAAAGAGTTTGCCGACTATGACTTGGAAACAGCAGTCAACAAACTACGAACTTTTGAACTTAACATGGTTCGAAAAGAGACACCAACTGATCAGGTTCAGGATCCAGGAATGTATGGTGCAAAAGTTAATTCAAGTTCAAAGTCTGAATCATCTGCTTACTACTCAAAGGGAGAGTCGGGCGCTAACTCAACATATGAAGGACATGTATCTCTCAACATGAATGGTGATGTGTGTTTTATAGCTGGTGGATCAAATGCTTCTAAACCTCAAGCAACCAAGAGTAGTTTTTCCTCAAGTGTTCCTAACAACAACTACTCTAAGATGCCCATGAGTGTTAAATCTGCTAAACAACAGTTTGCTCTCTATGCATCTTTCATTGCTTCGCATGAAAATTACATTCAAGGAAAGATTGTTGATCTTGCAACGTTAGACGAAGACTATGATCAGATCGACGCTGATGATCTGGAAGAGATGGATCTGCAGTGGCAGATGGCGATGATTGTGAGAAGGGTTAAACGGTTTATGAAGAAGACTGGTAGGAAGTTTGTGGGTGAAAGACCAGGGTTTGATAAGTCGAAGGTTAGGTGTTACAACTGTCAATAGAATGGCCACTTTGCGAAGGAGTGCACAAATGAACGTGTAGAACGCAGTCAGATCAGGTCTACACAACAGAGTGGTGGAAGTAATGAGAATAGAGCCATGATATCCAGACAGAACGGGGAGTACAACTGGAATCTGCATGTTGAAGAAGTGTTCGAACATGCCAATTTGGCGAACATCGAAACTGCAGATAGTGAGAAAGTGACTGGCGAAAATGAAGCTTACATGGCAGAAGTGGCAGACCAGCTCACCGAGGTAAGTACTAAACTCCCTTGTACGAAATGTGAAAATCTGTCTGAACAATTGACAACTATAACTGATCAGTTTGTTAGTTTGGATGCTCAATTTAAAACATTAAAAGAAGATCATCATTCCACTAAAGCTAGAGAAAACAGTTATAAGGTAAAAATAAAAGCTAGTGAGAAAGATTTTAGAAGTCTTAAAGCCAGTCTAGCTGAGAAAATACAAGTAATTGATCTTAGCTATGAAGTGTTAGAAGAGAAAACCAAACTAATAGCTGAAAGGGATAAACAGATAGCTGATCACCAGGTGAAAGTGGTGGAACTAAACAGGAAACTTGAGCAATTTAGAAATTCCTCCGCTATACTTGATCACCTCGTTAGTGATCAAGGTTCCCCAGTTAAAAGGGGAGGAATTGGATATCATGAAGTTCCACCACCTTACAATCATAACTATACTTATGATCCTAGTAATCAGAAATCTGTTGATGTTGATTTTGGTCAGACAGTTCCGGTTAAGGTTACTATTAAAGAACCAGAAGTTAGTAAAGGCGAAACGAGTAAGCCTGTTTCTAATGTTAAGATTTCTGTTCCTAGTCCTGTCTCATCAAACTCGGACAAGTCATCCGAGTCGAGAGAGACAAAAGAAGAGGCAGTGTTACCAAAAAGTGGAGAGAAACATAAATCAAATGAAAAGAATTCTCCACTAAACCCATATGTCCCACCATATGTGAGACAAACGGGCAGTAATGCAGCCTCAACAGCTAAAACAACTATTGAAAAGAAAGTTGAACACATGAGTTGTTTCAGATGTAATCAATTAGGACACCTAATTGCTGATTGCCCTCTGAAGCAGAGATTCAGAGGTGTGAGGCCTTCGAAATCTGAGAAAAGAACTAACAGTAATCAATATAATGGTAAAAATGAAAACTCATCAAAGTTCAGACATTGGACTAATCCAGGTTTTCAAAGAAATCGATCTCAGTTTTTCAGTGCTAACAACCAAACCATAAGTAATAATTCATTTAATTCACGAAGGTTTGGATGGCCTCATAGTCAATCTACAAGAAGGTATCCTTTTAGGACTTACAGAAATAATTCTGATACTAACTTTGGACAGCCAAGGTACGGGATGTATCGACCCAAGACCAATAGGTCTTGGGTCCCCAGATTTTAATCCTCTGCTTTAATCGTGCAGGAACAGTTGAACAGGGCTGCAAACAATCTATGGGTTGTGGATAGCGGCTGTTCCCGGCACATGACGGGTAACAAGAATTTGTTACACGAATGGAAACCTGTTCAGGGAGGAAGAGTGAGTTTTGCTGGAGAGAGCGGTGGAAGGATTACAGGAATAGGGACGGTGACTAATGGAAAAATGACTTTAGAGAAAGTGAATTTCGTTGAAGAACTAAAGCATAATCTGTTGAGTGTATCGCAGATCTGTGACAAAGATTTCACCGTGCACTTTACCAAGAATGAAGCGATCATGCTGTATCCTGGTTTCAAGATACCAGAGGATTGGATAGTTATGAAGGCTCCAAGAGAAAAGAATACGTATATTATGGACATGAGGTCGACTGAGATGGCAACAGAAGAATCGTGTCTTCTGTCAAAAGCAACTGAATCGGAATCCGAGTTATGGCATAGAAGAATGGGGCATATTCATCTTCGGAAAATGAACTACATTGTCAAGAATGGGCTGGTGCTGGGTGTTCCCTTGAAGAACTTCAACTTTGAAGACCAATGCCTATCATGCAAAAAGGGAAAGCAACACAAGAAAACCCATCACACCAAGAAGGTTAATTCTATAGTCAGTACCCTAGACCTACTTCACATGGATCTCTTCGGTCCCGTGAATGTAAAAAGTCTAGGTGGAACATCATACTGCTTGGTGATAACTGATGATTTCTCTCGATATTCTTGGGTATATTTCCTGAAGTCAAAGGATGAAACGGTTCAGATGGTAAAAAATTTGATTACCAAGGTTGAGAATATCATGGGGAAAAGGGTTAAATACATCAGGAGTGACAATGAGACAGAGTTCAAAAATTATGAGATGGAGATCTTCTGCTTACAGAAAGGGATAGAACACCAGTACAGCGCTCCGTATACTCCGCAACAAAATGGAGTGGCTGAGAGGAAGAACAGAATGTTAATTGAAGGAGCCAGAACCATGCTGGCTGATTCGAAACTTCCTGTGGTGTTCTGGGCTGAAGCTGTTGCAACAGCCTGTTATATCCTTAATAGAGTTTTAACTGTTAAAAGACTGAATAAAACATGTTATGAACTTATGCATGGGAGAAAGCCTAACTTGAATGGTCTCGAACCATTCGGGTCCCCGTGTTCGATATTAAAGACGAACTCAAAATTTGGTGAAATAGCCGACGAAGGTATTTTAGTCGGATATGTTGTTGGGACTCCCAACAGACGAGTCTTTAATACATCGACCAGCAAGGTTGAGGTGGTGTGTAACACTGATATCACAAGTTACAAATCACCAAAACCAAGCACGGGACCCGCTGGGGTTTTCGACTATGATAGGCTTTTTAAATCTTTTAACATGCCTTATTTGGATGTGCAGAAGTTGATGAGAGAATTGCTACGAAGATGATTTACGATGAGGAAGACACTTTGGTGCAACGACCGCAGTATGATGATTGTCAGCCTTCCTCGTCAAATGCTGTCGATACCCCTGCTGCCTCTACAGAAGAGGAATTCTTCAATCCGTTTCACTCTCAACAACAATCACCCATTGATGAGATACCTTCGAACCTGGAAGACAATCTGCAAGTCAGTTCGGTTCCGACTACGAGAGTTCATAAAAATCACCCTTTGGAGAACGTGATAGGTGATCTGTCCGACGGTGTACAAACAAGACAAAGCTTGAATGAGCACACCTGTGTTTACACAAGCATTAAAGATACGGGCATAATTAACGAATGCTTGTACACCTGCTTCATCAGCCAGATTGAACCAAAGAACTATCAAATGGCTCTCAAGGACAGCTCGTGGGTCGAAGCCATGCAAGAAGAGTTAGCCCAGTTCAAAAAGATGGAGGTATGGAATTTGGTTGCAAAACCGAAGAATGTGCATGCGATTGGCACCAAATGGGTTTTCAAATGCAAGAGAGATGAGAAAGGGATTATTATCAGGAACAAGGCGAGGCTGGTGGTAAAAGGTTTTAATCAGCAAGAGGGGATCGATTACAATGAGGTGTTTGCTCCTGTGGCGAGATTGGAAGCCATTCGATTGTTTTTGGCATTTGCTGCACACAAGCAGATGAAGGTATTTCAGTTAGACGTGAAGAGTGCGTTCCTTAACGGTAAAGTCGATGAGGTTGTGTACGTTGAGCAACCTCCGGGTTTTCCTGACCCAGACTTTCCTGATAACGTATACAAGCTAAGTAAGGCACTGTATGGGCTACATCAGGCCCCTCGTGCCTGGTACTCAACACTATCCGACTACTTGCTTGAGAATGAGTTTGAAAGGGGAAAGATCGATAGCACACTGTTCTTTAAGAGAAAAGGAAGCGACTTTCTTCTGGTGCAAGTCTACGTGGACGACATCATCTTTGCTGCATCAAAAGTCGCCATGTGTCAGGAGTTTGAGGCCGTCATGAAAAAGAGGTTTGAAATGAGTGCTATGGGTGAACTAACTTTCTTTTTAGGACTGCAGGTTGATCAGAAGAAAGATGGGATGTTCATTCATCAAACTAAGTATGTCCATGATGTTCTCAAACGCTTCAAGATGGAGGACAACACTCCATTTGATACTCCAGTTTGCGTCAACCATAAATTGGGTGCTGATTCAGACAGTGATGCAGACGTGGACCCAACCCAATATCGGGCAATAATAGGTTCTTTAATGTACTTAACTGCTTCTAGACCTGATATTATGTTTGCAGTTTGTCTTTGTGCACGCTTTCAGGCAAACCCAAAGGAATCTCATTTGAAGGGTGCGAAGAGGATATTGCGATATCTCAAAGGCAAGCCTAAGCTGGGGTTGTGGTACACGAAAGGAGGAGACTTGGAGTTGGTCGCCTACACGGATTCTGATTATGGAGGGTGCAATCAGAATCGGAAGTCAACAACATGTGGATGTCAGTTTCTTGGAGGCAGATTAGTGTCATGGCAATGCAAGAAGCAGACCTCAGTCGCCATTTCAACCTGTGAAGCAGAATACATGGCAGCATCCAACTGCTGCTCCCAGGTTCTTTGGATTCAACAGCAATTGCGCGATTATGGTCTGAATTTCACTCATACTCCTATTTGCATTGATAACACTGCTGCTATCTCAGTAACTAACAATCCCGTAAATCATAGCAAAACTAAACATATTGACATCCGTCATCATTTTATACGGGATTGTGCTGAGAAGAAACTGATAGTGCTCGAAAAGGTTGATACGTTAGATAATTTCGCTGACTTGTTTACTAAAGCGTTTGACAAAAATCGTTTTCAAAACCTTGTTGAGCTGAATGGGATGATCAATCCCGAGTAACCGTGTTTTGTGTTTTTGTTTAAAAAAAAAAAAAAAAACATCACTATCGCTTAGAATTATGTCGGTTGCCTCAGTTTGAAGGACATGTCTTCGGATATGTTTGGTCCTCATTTCTACTTGTAGAATATGAGGATAGCCATTAACCAGATGACTGAAAGTGACCGGGGCGGTTTATGATGTGTTTTTATTCTTTCGCTGAAAATTAGTCGATCATACTTAGTTAGAAGGACACATACTTGTATGTGGTCGGTCCAGCTGATCCATTGGATCTTCAGGATAGCCGTTTACCTAAAAACTTCAATTTGATCGGGGCGATAGAACTTAAAATTTTTTTTTTGGGAGATGAAATTATTTTTCAAGTCTTCTACTTCGTAAGAAGTTCCTTTACTATGTTTAACAGAAAGTTGATCCAACCTTGGAAAGTGATAGATATACTGATTCTGTGTGCTTAACTAGTGAAGTTATTAGGCCTAAAAGACTTTAGAACAGTCATTGTAAGTCATGGTAATTTTCTTATGGTGCGTAAAAGTAGAAGCGATACTAACTAAATCTACTCGATTTTACGTGGAAACTCCTTAAGAGTTGTGTATGTCTCAATATATATCTTTCCGAATGATAGGCAGAAAATCGATTACACAGTCATACACGAGCCCGTGAGTGTTCTGATTCCCGTGAAGATAGCGTGTCAAGAAACTGCAGTGATCCAGATTCGGGACTTGCAGTTGTTTACTACTCTGAAGTTGTGTAAATACTTAAAAAAAAGGGTGTGTTATTGAGACATTCTAGAGTTTATAATGTTCATACTTCTCAATCAAGATGTAAGAAAGAAAACGGGATGAAGAGTCTAAAGATCGAAGAGTACTTACTATTTAATCAGACACTACGGGTCGAGGTCAACTCGGGGTGACTTGGGGAAAGCCAAATACGCTTTGAGAAAAGATAGGAGGCACCATAATCTCTGAGTTGTTGCCCGTTTAAGTTTTAAGCTTAATTTAACCTAACCCGTATCACAGAAACGATGAAAACCATTTTAAGTTATTTACCTGCTTACAACCTGTTTCTTTATGTCATAATACAGCTGAACACGGATCTGTGTGACAGTCACGTATTTAGTATGATTCCTGTTCAGATCTTTTCTAAAACATGGTAGTCTCTGTCGAGACTGAAATTTGATCCCGTGTACTTTATAGTTAAAATATTTTTCTACTTATGTAGTTGTTTGATTTTATACCTGGTTACTTGGTCTTGATCGTATCATTTAACTCTTTAAAGGACATTTTAAAACTTAATTGCAAATTGTTCAAATTATAGGGGTTTGTTTTGTAAATTTTAATATCGGCGAAGTTGTGCATAACTTCGCCTGCAATAGGCGAAGTTATCCATAACTTCGCCTGAATAACCTTGACCCTATATAAAGGATTTTTAAGGTCAAACTGTTCATTATTTTCAAAAAAACCCAGCGAACTTATCTTCAAAAACCCTAAGCGAACTTATCGATCCACCCTTCTGTGTTTTCTTTCTCAGTTTCTAATCCGACTTATAGGTGTGTAGTGTCCTTATAAACTTATAATCGACTTCATTGATGGTTAATCAACGGTCGTTTTGACCCGTTTCGTGACCTCGGACCTTCGAAACCTTAACATCCGATTTTAAACTTGTTATTACGTGGTCGTAATCAACTTGGACGTCTAGATCGTCTTAAAACATGTTTTTTCGAGATCCGCAATCTCCAAATTCACCAACTACATGTCGAATTGAAAGACTAACTGTTGCCGATTCGTATTCAGCTAAGTTACAGCTTAGGCGAAGTTATCCGTAACTTCGCCTGAGGTTTAACTTCGCCTTATAATTAATTATGTAACAGTATTTGAGGCGATGTTGTGGTTAGGCGAAGTTAACATTAACTTCGCCTGGCCCTTTTTACTTAACTGTTATCCGGCGAAGTTCAAGTTGAGGCGAAGTTGTTCCCAACTTCGCCCCACCTCTAACTTCGCCTATACAGAATAAATCACAACTTCGCTCATGGTAACAGGCGAACTTGTGATTTGCCTTGACGTTTATCTAACTTAGTCTGTTTGTTGCAGAAATGGCTGCTGTAGCTGGAGCAGGAGGCGCGGGTGGTGATGATGGAGGAGATAACCAAAGACAGTTTTTCCCGGGTCATAACATGTACATAACATTAGACCCGGATGCGAGTGGTGTTGATGATTTCCGCGAGATCATCACATTCTTACTACGCTCGCGTATATTCCACGCGATTACCACAACACTGCCGATATCTTTGCCAAACATCGAAGATTTCTGGCAGACCGTGGAGTATGACTGTCGCGTCGAGCCCCCGGTGATGCGAGCAACGGTCAACAATCAGATTGTTCAGTTCTCATCTGAACAAATCCGGGCGGCTTTGCGGTTCGGAGATGAAACAAGAGATGATCCGACAGATTTTGTGGCTCCTTTCCGAGATGGAGCGTTTCTGAGAATGGGATACTCTGGTCCCTTGGGAGATACTCAGAGACGTTAGGGGTTTTTGCTAGACCAGTGGCGCTTTCTCATGCATGTGATGATAGTGTGCATGTCAGGGAGAAAGGCGGGCACTGATGGGATGGGCGCGACCATGCAGTCGGCGATGACTGCTCTAACTTACAATAAGCGTTACAGCTTTAGTCAGATGGTCTTCTACGAGATAGATCGACAGAGAAGAGCGGTGGCGCGTGAGAGATTTATTATGTATCCAAGATTCATTCAGATGATCTTGAATCATGTTGCTCCAACGCTACCTCAGCGCCGCCCAATCAGATATGTAGAAAGTGTGAGTAAAAGGATCTTTGCCCAATGCCGATCTTCCAATGCAAGGAGTAAACCTGAGCTCCGTCCTCGACATACTCCACTATTTGGGTACTTGATCAACCCGGAGTATGTGCCTGCTCGTGGGGACGAGTTTCGGGACCCGGCACCACAACAGGCTGGAGCACCTCAACCAGCTTCACCTGCTGCTCCTGTTGTGTCACCGGAGGAGAACGTAGACCTTGATGCTGCGTTTGGTGGTCAAGGATTCTTTGATATGGAGAGGGTGGATCCAGAGAAAAATGTACAAGTCTCGATTGCACAAGTCTCGAGTGTGAATGTGACTAGGACAACTACAACGGTAGCTGATTCTGATTCTGATAATGATGTGAATGAAGCGAGACGAATTTTGGTAACTCAAGAACGAACTCATGGGAAAAGAAAGAGAACTGATGATGACAGCGAGTCAGATTTTGAAGAAGAAGTACATCAGTTAATTCGTAGATCAAGAAGGGAGAGGACAGGTGCAGGATCGGGAGCTGGTGAGAGCTCGAGGGTGGTACGTTTCACCCCACCCGCACTGTCCGGTATGACAATTGTCCCTTCATCATTACCTGCTACAAGGCCAAGCGCCACGGATGTTCCCGTGGTGGCTACCTCGTCAGCATTCGGCCTCCCACCCACTACATTCCAACTTTCGGCTCCTGAGATTGTATCGTTGCCACCTCCAACTCTTACTCCAACGGAGGTCGTGGCAAGATTTATTGAGTCGACGGTTGTAGCAACTGCAGGATTACCAGTTACGTTGCCACATGCGGTTACGTTTACGCCTACTTCTGAGGTCCCGGTTACATTAGAAATCCCTCCTCAGTACACTCAAGATATATCACATCTGAGGTTTGATTTCGATGTAACCTTATCAGACTCAAAACGAATAGCAGCACTTGAACGGGTCGTGGCAGAACAATCAAGGGTGAATCTTATCCAGACCCATGCTATTCAACGCCTCGTTGCAGAGAATCAGATACAGTCGTCCCTGCTGATAGAACATGGCAAAATCATTGATGCTTTGAAGCAGTTCTTGGCATCTCAGGGGGAGGCGAGCTGTAAAGGCGATGAGCTGAGGACTAAGAAGCGAAATGATAGAGACGATCATCCCAATGCATCGAAAGGTGCAGGTGGAGAGTTGCCTAGAACTGAACAAGCTCTTGGGACTTCCACATCTCAGGGGGAGTCGACAAGTGCAGCTGGTGGTGATGATGTGGTGGTAGTGGATGTTGAGGAGATGGATGATGAGTTTGTAGGTGATGATGATGTATTACCGATTGAAGAGATAGAGAAGATTGGTGCAGAGATAGTTATTGATAATGAGATTGAAGAGGGAGAGATTGTAGAAGAGAATATTGAGCATGAAATTCCGGATGTTGATAAGGCAGATATGAGTAAAGATATGGGAAGAGCAGCCAAGATGGAAAGAAGGCTACGCTCAATGGTTTGTAAAAACGAAGAAACCGGCGGTCCCTACTATGTTTAAGAAGAGTTACAACATTAGAGGTTATGCTGAATCGAGAAAGGGGATTATATGCTGGATATATGATGAGCAGTTGAGGCTCTTTGTTATTAAAAGGTATGATGGTGTTCAGTACTTCAAAAGGCTGTTGAGATCGTTGAATACATTGCCTGAGAGTGAAGTGAAAGACTTAGCCAGATTGGGGTTAATAAACAGAAGTGATGATAATATGGCTAGAGTCATTGGGAAGATTGTTTGGAAGGAAAGTATAAAAGAGAAGAAGTTCGAGCTGTTGAAACCACAAAAGGGAAAACTTATTGAAGATAAAGATAGAGGATTGAGAGCAGATGGCAAGCCTTGGATGATTATGAAGTATAAGCCGATCCGGTGTTTGAAAGAAGTGCCGATGAAACAAATGCCCAAGGACGTACTGAAAGATCTGAAGTGGTGGTATGTAGATTGTGAAACAGCTGAAGCAGTTATGGAGGACGAAGATGAACAAGAGCTGCTGAGAGTCTATGATCCGATGCATCTAGTGAACTTGTCTCAAGCTGATCTGCAGGTGCTGAATGAGAAGAAGATATTTTATATTCCTGCTTGGAAAGACGAAGCGAGGAAATATCAAAGAGTTGTTTCTGTTTGTGTACGAGAAGGAGTGCATGCTTGAAGATGAAGATACAAGATTGTTGAAGATTACAAGACACGTGTTTGAAGATAAAGATATGAAGCTACTGCCAAGGGGGAGTCTGTTGGTATATGATGTCAGTAGTTCAGTATCTAGTGTCTGTAATCGAGTTAGTAATGATTTGTATTTGTATTAAGCGAAGTTAGCCAACAAGTTCGCTGATACGGGCGAACTTGTTAGATAAGCGAAGTTAGTGACAACTTCGCCTGAACATGCCAGGCGAAGTTGTCGTGTTTATAAGGTTTAGGTTACGGCAGTTTTGGTAATCAATCAATTAATCATTGTATCGAGTTGACGAGTCCTGTAATCGGTGATTGATATCACGTGTTTCCAGTTGCAATACAACGAGTCTTTGTTTATTGTAACGTGTGTTCGATCGTGTTAGCTCGTATCGTCTTCTACGCTCGTAACGTCTTACGTAGGGATTCCGCACCTACGTAGAACGAGATATTCCGTGTAGATCCGGCTGGGAACCTACAACAGCCACCAAACAACAACGAATATATAATTGGTTTTAGGGTTTTGATAGGCGATGACTGAGGGAACATGCAGACCGAATTAATTAGAATATAATGGTCATTCTGATGTATAACGATTTGCGAGTTAGGTCAAATTCGTATTTTAAGAAATTCATATCAAATAATATCGACTTTACATAATTACGATAGTCGGTTGGCAGATTAAGGTAAGATTAACAAACTGCAAGAATCAATTTCCTAGTTTATGGCGAAAAATAAGCAAAAAGAAATCCTATTGGGTATCCGGTTTCTATATGGGTCGGGTTTGAACATGGGTTAACGAGTTATTGGGTTACAATATGTAGATTTTGCAAAACAGACCTTGTACTATAGAAGTGGAAACAAATTGAGATTAAAGTTTAGGTTAGGGTTTAAAATGTATATAAACCATAGTTATTTATTATATATTAAATAAATATAATAAACGAATAAAATAATAGATTCTCGATAGACGTGATAATTTTACAAATAAAAGTTCCCTAACATAAAACAGATCGGGTTTTTGTTAACAAGATAATAGATGGAAAGTCCGAGTTGTTACAGAGGCTATGTTCTGGTGGGAGACAGTGGAACAGAGGAAGACCCGAGAAGAGATTAAAGCTATGAAGTGTGATGACCTGAAGGAGTTGGTGATGAAGCGATTATGTGCAGATGCTGAGGTTGAGAGAGCTGAGATGAAGTTTTTGAATCTGAAGGCAGGAAAAATGACACACCGTGAATACACCATTGAGTTCAACCACATGTATAGGTTGGTTCCTGACATGGTTAATACTGAAGCAAAAAGAATCAAGTGCTACATCAGAGAACTACCACAAAGTGTCCGAACATTGGTTAGGGCCAACAAACCCGCAACATTTGATTCAGCCGTGGAATTGGCCGAGATGGTTTATGTTGACCTTGCCACCAGTGAAGAGGTCAAGGTTGAAACGAAGAAAAAGAACCCAGCCAAAAAACCAGATGAAGCTAATGAGGAGAGTTCCCTTAAGAAGAAAGCAAGGATGGATGAGTTCCTGGTCTGTGGAAATTGTGGATAGAAACACTCGGGAGAGTGCATAATGGGATTAGGTGTGTGCTTAAGGTGTGGAAAAGCAGGACATTCCTCCTGGGAGTGTAAGGATTACCATAGGTGTCACAACTTTGGAGGACGTGGACACCTAGCAAGGGACTCCAGGAAGCCGAAAGAAGGACGTGAAGCAGAGAAGAATTCTTGAGGTTTAACAGTTTCCTCCGTATGCTTAGAAAAGACCACAAGAAGGCTAGTGCTAGTCATAAGTTTTAAATCTATGTGTAATTTATTAATAACTTGATGCGTGTTGTTTATATTGAAGTTTAGACTGGTGTTTATTAATTATGATATGAATTGCCTTGAATGCATGTTGGTTAAGATGAATAGTCGCGTTGCGATAAAGCGTCGTCTTAGGCGTTAGTACTAATATAATGTGAAACAAAGCCCCTTGGAAGGACGAAATGAGACTTGGTACATCGAGGGCCTCATTGACAAGCTACATTAATAGCTAAAACACATGAACACCACTCGGTGACTGCAAAGTCAGGAGTAAGAAGGACAGCCCAGAAAGCAAAGATGATTCAACAAAGTGTGTGAGCAATGAATACATAGGTTTCAGGGACGAAACCTCTTTTAAGGAGGTAGACTTGTAACATCCCGAAATTTCTAAGAATAATATTTAAAGTATTATTTATTAGTGGTGGAAAAGTTTACTTGAGTTAGTAGAGAAATAAAAAATAATAAAGATGAATGTATAAGTAGGCTATTAGGTTGAATTAATTATGAAACAACAAGGAAAGATGGGCCTTAGGTCCATGGGATTAAGGGAGTATAACTACCCCTTAAACCCTAATCCTTTCCATTTTTATCCATCTCTACACCATAGCCTCCCTACACACTCTAAAACACACACAAACACCTCATCTATAGCCGCGTTAAGAAGGAGGTCCAAGACAAAAAACAAACATCAATTATTGATAGATCTTGGATATACAAGCTAGATACAAGATTATTGTTCATAACCGAAGCTAACCTGTAACAATTCCGGCAAATTCAGGTATACCCTAGCCGGAATATACTATTTACGTGTTATTTAATACTGAATATATGAATTATAATATGATTATACGAGTTTATAAGATTCTCAGTACGAATTATACTCAAATGTACAACTAGTCGTATCGGAATTACGATTAATCGATGAACGGTTATTGAAACCCGAACGAATCGGGAATTACATTATAGACGAAATATATAATGTTTAGTGATGTTTACGAAGTATTAAAGCTTCGGGTTAAGTGAATTATAGCACAGAAAAAGGATTTCGATTTATTAGTACGTCGGTACGATAAACGAAACCTTTAACATCAAACCAAGCAAGAGACGATCGATCAAGCCGAAAAAGATGCACAATTACCGACAATATGATGTGATAAGTCAATAAATGTCATGGTTTAAGTTTTTAAAGTTTTTAAATCGGTTTTATATAAATTTTAATTTTAAGCCGAAAAACGACCGTTTTGGTCTCGTTTTGAGCGAGATTTAACGTTTAACCGAAAAACGAACTGAACCAGATTATCCACAACATTATCCGGATTACACAATCCAAATGTGTGGCCAATATTTGAGATGTGGGCCCCACCCCCCACCATGTCTTGGACCGATCGGTCCCCCCCTCCCCACTTTAACATATCATTTTTCTTTTTTCCACTTTCTAACTCTCCAAATCCTCTCAACACTCTTCAACATCCATCCAAAACCCAAGTTTTTAAGCAAGAACACAAGGTAAAAACCGAGTTGTAATCGTGTTTATCTTCTTTTCTTGGTTCATTTACAAGGAAATGAGGTTTCAAATGAAAAATGGGTGAAAACCCGAGATGAAACCGATTCTTGCATGATCAAGTGATGTATACAAGTTATACAAGGGATCTTGGTCCAAGAAAGTAGCTAAAAGAGTCAAAAACGAATTTTTACGGTCAAAATCTTTATTTTAATGTTTTAATCGAAACCATGAAAGTAATGGCTTGATTGTGGGTATAACTTGCTTGGTGTGGTGTTATTGTGCTTGTAGGTGTTGTATCTAGTGGCTAGCAAAGACTAGAAACCAAGATCTTTGCGATCTAACGCTAGAAAACACAAGGTAGTTCGGTTTTCGTATGATTTAGATAATTTGGACAGATTGTGATAGACCAAGAGTTGGGTCACGAAATTTCACGGAGATGATCTACACATGAAAATATGAGATCTGTGAATTTTTGGTAATTTTTGGATAAAGGATGAATATTTGGTGAATTTAATGCTCGGTTTTGGCCAAAAATGGTGAAAAATATCTAAACATCATGGAAAATTCTGGAAAATTTAAGATAAGCTTTTTATAACATATAAAAGTCACACACAAAATTTCAGGTTCATTGGAGAAGTCTAAGTAGGCTTTTCGGTAAAACGAGTTCTAGGGATTTCTAGCTCGGTTTTGGTACAAATGGCATGAAAAATGAGTTTTTTGGTTCTGGAAAAATTACAGGGAACTATGTGGATGACAGGGGTAATCCCAGAAAAATTTGGGATTTTTCGAAGGTCGTTTGGTATTTTCGACATATTTGGTGTTTAAATGACGTTTAAAAATGGTTAAATAAATTTTAGATATAAAAATTAATTCTGGAAAAATTTTATAAAATTCCTTACTGTCAAAATATGGTTTGTACAAAATTTCAAGGTCCGAGACTAAACGGATATTTACTTGTGCTAAATGGAACTTAAAAACAAACTTTTAAAGCTTAAAACGAGTAAACCGGCGTAGTCCGCCTAAGCGAGCTGACTGGTGCATAAAAACCTTAAAAATGGACTATTTTCATGAAACTAAGTTAATCAAGTAAAAATAAATCATCCGCAAAATAATTCGGATGATTTGGGTAATTTAACCCGATTTAACCGTTTCCGGTGTATTAAAGACGGAAACGGGCCCCGCGGCCAAACGGGGTGTCTAACCGAGCTCTAACTTCACCACTTTAATGAAAATATCAATAACAACTATTTTCGGGTCGTGTGTGGTCAAACTCATTTTTTGAAAACATAAAGACGGATAACCGTGCTAGGCACGCAAAACGAGAAAACAAACTATCGGTAGTTTTGACTAAAGAACTCTAAGTGATATCACAATCTAAGTCCTGAAAAGTATTTCGGGGTTAACATTGTCCCCGGATCGTGTACGGTACTGGGTTAACAGTGTCCCCAGACGTACCGGTTAACACGAATTTAAGTTATATTGATAGAAATTGGGATCGTATTACAGATCTGTACAAGTAGCCGTGCACCGTAGTACATCTTTGCTCACAAGAAGGTGAGTTTTCACGAGCCCCTTTTTACTGAACTGTTTTAAATATTTTCCCGGGGCGGAAAGCATGTTTTTATCAAAGAGTTTAAGTACATGCCGATCGCATGGAAATAAATGCATTTATTTAATGTTTATTGTACGGGAATCGTACGGTAATGTATTAAGATGGTAATTGTCTGAGTTGTTAATCTTGTAAGGCCCGAAACAGTGTTCTGGGTTAACCGTGCCCCCAGAGGTTATTAAATGTGTTTCTGGGTTAACCGTGTCCCCAGAGGTTATTAAATGTGTTTCTGGGTTAACCGTGTCCCCAGAGGTTATTAAATGTGTTGCTGGGTTAACAATGTTCCTAGAAGTTATTAGAGGAGTTTCTGGGTTAATAGGGGCTTCATTTGTGAGCTCAGCATAATTTCATCGTTAATATATGATTTTTATACTGATTTGACATGGTTTATTTAAACTAGTGAAACTCACCAACTATTCGTAGTTGACCCGTTTCTTTACATGCTTTCTAGGTACCCCCAAACTGGAGTAAGTGCTATATGCTTGTTGATGCGTGTTTTGTGGAAGCATAGGGATCATTTTGTATTATATATGTTAATGTAATGTTGGTAAAACACATGTGTTAACACCTAGACGGTAATGGAACAATGTAATACGTTTAAATTAATGTAGTGGTGTTTTCTTTATAAGCAATGCTGTTGATATCAGATGTGTCTGTTGCATCCCGTGTACGTTTCCGCTGCGGTTACGGGGTGTTACAGAACTTGGTATCAGAGCCATTGGTTATAAAGAATTAGGATGTCTTTAAAAGATACCTAAAATATAACCAGTAGCTCAAGTATTATAGGATCTGAATATCAACTAATAATTTATTGTGATGAGATCGGGATGAATTTGGATTGACAAGTGGGTTATTATGGTCCGGAACATAATAACAGACTTGTCTGCACGAGGGAATTTAGGGAAAGTCACGGGGGACTTTAATAGGTAAAATTGGCAACATACGTGCAAATATGTGATAATATTGTTATGTGGTCAAGTTGTATAAGTAAGTGTATATTAATTTGATTATGATTTACACTATGGAAAGAACTATATGTTTGTTAACTTGTGTGCAGGTAAAATGTCAAGAACTCCTAGTTTGTCGATTGAGGAGGACCCGGAGGAGGTCAGCTCCGGGGACTCTGGGAGCCCACTCGTAGCATCTAGCACAGAGCCTAGCGAGGCTAGCCTTAGGAGTTCCGGCCAGTCCTCCCCAGCTAGGATTGCCAGATCCCTACCCCACCCGCACCACAGGCCGCCCCTGCACCCCCCGGATTCGGACCCCGCCTCACGGCGCGGATCAGTATCCCACATGTCCGACCTACCTCGCCCCCACCCAGACCTGCTACCCGCAGGGGCGAGTCCTCCCGCTCTCAGCCCGAGCCTGCGACTCCACCTGTGTGGGGTCTTCCTAGACAGGAACGGGACGCGGCGGCCTGGCTCCGAGTGCTCACCGAACAGGTGAATGAGCACTCCGCCGCCCTGACGGTGGGAGTCCAGAGGAGGATGTACTTGGGGGATTGCATACTGGACCATCAGTATGCGATTGCCCAGCTGAAGAGGGAGTGCTCATACTCCCAATGGATGCTCGGCCGGATGGAGATGCGGGTTCGGATTATGATGGCTGTGTTGGTGGTGTTGGTGGCGATATTGGTGGGGTTGGTTTACCACCGTGTTTAGTTGTGTTGGGATGGGAATAGACAGGGACCGCTTTTTGATACTCTGTGTAAGCAGTTAGTGGTGATGCTAACATGGAGTGAATCTTGTTTAGTTATAATACAACCACTGGCCCTTAGGGGGGGTCTCTTTTGGGGCATATCAGTATAGATACTTTTGGGTATCATTCAAGCACTGACCCGTTGCGGGTTATGTCGAGATGATGCCGACATAGGCCCTACGTATGAAAACTTAACTAATGTAATAGTGACAGGAAAGTAATATGAACGGATGTTTGGGTAACATGTACTAACGTTTATTAATGAATGGAATGTTTGTTGTGTTTTATGATTGGAACTTGTATTGATTATATATATTTTCTTGATGTTGTGTAGAATGGCACCAAAACTTTCAGCCCAATTGTCGGAAGTGGACATGAGCCGTCTGATTGCTCGCCAGTTGGAGGCGGCGATACCGGATATAGTATCGCGCATCGCCGCCAGTATTAACAATTCGACCAATCCAACCCCTCCGAGCAATCAAACGACCACCAATAATAACGGGGAACAAAACGCTAATCCTCCACAAAACGATAACACGATTCCGAGTAATGACGCACCGCCTACGGTGGTCGCTACAGACAGTAATGGCCCTATACCTACTGTAGAGACGAACCGTACTGAAACGATTCCTGCATCCAGGGGATGTTCGATCAAAGACTTTATGTTGTGCAAACCTCTAGAGTTTAGCGGGTCTGAAGGACCAAATGGGTTAGTTAAATGGATCGAGAAAATAGAATCCGTTGTGAACATCAGCAACTGCCCCGAGGATTGTGTCGTTAAGTACGCCACCTGCACACTCACGGACCATGCCTTGACATGGTGGAACACCATAGTGCAGACTCGCGGTCAGGCGACGACAAACCGCATGACCTGGACAGAGCTCAAGGCTCTTGTATTGGAACATTTCTGCCCGAGAAACGAATTGCAGAAATTAGAAAATGAATTGTGGAATCTGGAGATGCAGGGGGCGGACCACTTGGGTTATACGAACCGGTTTAATGAGTTGGCGCGATTGGTACCATGGATGGTCACCCCAGAGTCGAAGAGGGTGGAGCGTTATATTTGGGGACTAACTCCAGTAGTAAGGAGTATAGTCAATTCTGGGGGACACCAGACGTATGAGGGTGCGGTGACACAAGCTGGTATCGTCACGTATGATTTCGTAAGAAGCGGGTCACTGAAGGTGACGGGAGAATCCGCTGGGGGAAAGCGGAGTACGCATGACCATAGGAGCCGGGAAAAACAGCAAAGTAAACGTGCTAGGCCCACTGCCCAGAACTACGCCATGACTAGTTCGGGCGGAAGGCAGGAACCGCAGACAAGGATGTTTTCTAGGTGTGGGAAATGCGGTTACCAACATGGTGGCGAGTGCAGGGTGGTAGTGTGCCATCGGTGTGGCAGGGAAGGGCACTACGCACCGAGATGTAGGACAAACCTGAACACTCTGAACCGACAACCGCAACCTATCCGTGCGCAGCCAATTAGGAACCAACCAACCCAACAGCAAAACCCGCAAGGAAGTCAAATGGTGACCACTAGCCGTGCTTGCTTTGAGTGCGGCGGCACAGATCACTTCAATAAAAACTGTCCGAAGCTGAACCAGGGAGGGAATGGGAGGCAAACTGTGGGCCAGGCATCGTCGTCCAATCCGGCGCGAGGCCGAGCATTCGTGATGGGGGCGAACGAAGCACGCCAGGACCCCAGCGTAGTGACAGGTACATTCCTCGTCTCTGATCATTACGCTTCTGTATTATTTGATACAGGCGCCGATAGAAGTTTTGTCTTCGTTAGATTCCTGTCGATAGCAAACCTTCCTATTGGTGAAACCATAGAACCTTACACCGTAGAAGTCGCTAACGGTAAAACCATGATAGTTAATCAGATAGTGCGGAATTGCCCTTTTATTCTGAACGAACAATCCTTTCTGATTGACTTGTTACCGGTAGAATTGGGTAGTTTTGACGTGATAGTGGGAATGGATTGGTTAGCACGTAACAAGGTAGAAATAAACTGTGAAAAGAAAATCGTCAAGATCCGGGTGTCGGATGACGAAGAGGTATTAGTGTAGGGTGAGAAGTCGGGCAATATGATACCGTTTATATCCCACCTCAAGGTGTTAAAATATATACGCCAGGGATGCGTGGCGTATCTAGCGAGCTTGACGGCCACGGATCCTGAGGAAAAACGGGTGGACGATATCCCCGTGGCACGCGAATTTCCACAAGTTTTCCTAGAGGAACTTCCTGGATTACCGCCAACCCGACAGGTCGAATTCAGAATCGATCTGTTACCTCAAGCTGGCCCTGTTGCTAAGGCACCTTACCGACTTGCACGATCAGAGATGCAAGAATTATCCAACCAGTTGCAAGAATTGTTGGATAAAGGATTTATTCGTCCTAGTTATTCCCCGTGGGGTGCACCGGTACTATTCCTGAAAAAGAAGGACGGGAGCCTTAGAATGTGCATTGATTACAGGGAGTTGAACAAGTTGACAATCAAAAATAGGTATCCTCTCCCCCGAATCGATGATCTGTTCGACCAACTACAAGGTGCGAGCTACTTCTCAAAAATAGATCTTAGATCGGGATACCATCAGGTTAGAATTCAGGAGGAGGATATCCCAAAAACCGCATTCCGGACTCTCTACGGTCATTACGAGTTCTTAGTTATGCCTTTTGGGCTAACAAATGCGCCAGCAGTGTTCATGGATCTCATGAATCGAGTCTGTAAACCCTACCTCGATAAATTCCTCATCGTGTTTATTGACGATATTTTGATATACTCGAAGAATAAAGAAGAGCACGAGCAACATTTAAGATCAATTCTAGAACTTCTAAATCAGGAGAAGTTGTATGCAAAATTCTCCAAGTGTAACTTCTGGTTACAAGAAGTGCAATTCCTTGGTCACGTCATAAACCATCAAGGAATACACGTTGATCCAGGTAAGGTTGAAGCAGTTAAGAGTTGGCAAGCGCCTAAATCGCCAAAGGAAAACCGCCAATTCTTAGGCTTAGCTGGATATTATCGTCGATTTATAGAGAACTTTTCCAGCATTGCCCAACCTTTAACCCTTCTGACCCAAAAGGATCGAAAGTATGAATGGGGTGAAGAGCAGGAAACGGCGTTTCAAACGCTAAAACAAAGATTGTGCCAAGCGCCAATCTTAAGTCTCCCCGACGGAGACGATGGTTTTGTCGTGTATTATGACGCATCCCGGAGAGGGTTAGGATGCGTGTTGATGCAAAATAATAAGGTTATAGCCTATGCTTCTCGACAGTTAAAAATACACGAGAAAAATTACACTACTCATGACTTAGAACTGGGAGCAGTTATCTTCGCACTTAAAATCTGGAGACATTATCTCTACGGTACAAAGTGCACCATCTTCACCGATCATAAAAGTTTGCAACACATATTCGATCGGAAAGAACTGAATATGAGGCAACGAAGATGGGTCGAGTTGTTAAGCGACTATGACTGTGACATCCGTTATCACCCCGGCAAGGCTAACGTCGTAGCCGATGCCTTGAGTAGGAAGAATCGGGTTAAGCCATTGCGAGTGCGAGCGCTGGGGATGATAGTCCAGTCGAACCTTTCGGATTTGATTCGAGTCGCTCAACGCGAGGCGTTGAAAGAGGAACAATTGGAAAAAGAGGGACTTTACGGTAACGAGAAGAATTTCGAACAGCGCGTGGACGAAATTCTCTATTTCAAAAATCGGATTTGGATCCCGACCCTCCATGACCTTCGTGAATTGATCATGGACGAAGCGCATAAATCGAAATATTCCATACATCCGGGTTCGGATAAGATGTACAAGGATGTGAAAGAATTCTACTGGTGGCCGGGTATGAAAAAGGATATAGCCACGTACGTCAGTAAGTGTATGACTTGTGCGAGGGTTAAGGCGGAACACCAGAAACCCTCGGGAATGTTACAACAACCGGAAATTCCTGAATGGAAGTGGGAGCAGATCACAATGGATTTTGTGACACACCTCCCCAAGACGTCCCGAGGACATGATGCAATTTGGGTAATCGTGGATCGATTAACCAAATCGGCACATTTTATTCCGATTAGGAATAATTATAACACTGAGAGGCTTGCGCAGATTTATATAAATGAAATTGTGTCTCGTCATGGTATACCCATCTCGATCATCTCTGATCGGGATAGCCATTTCACCTCCAACCTTTGGAAAGCTGTCCAAGAAGCGTTGGGAACGCGTATTGATCTAAGCACAGCTTACCACCCTCAGACCGATGGTCAGTCTGAGAGGACCATCCAAACACTGGAGGATTTGCTTCGCGCATGCGTACTGGATTTTAAGGGAAATTGGGATCAACATCTCCCACTCGTTGAATTTTCCTATAATAATAGTTACCATAGCAGTATAAAGGCAGCGCCTTACGAAGCATTGTATGGTCGGAAATGCCGATCACCACTCTGCTGGACTGAAGTGGGCGACACACAGGTTATTAGATCAGATCTGGTCCAGGAAACGACCAGCAAAATTCTTGAAATTAAGAACAATCTGAAGGCCGCACGGGATCGGCAGAAGAGTTATGCCGATACCCGTAGAAAACCGTTATCATTCGAGAAAGGTGATAAAGTGTATTTGAAAGTATCACCGTGGAAGGGTGTGGTTAGATTTGGAAAGGCGGGGAAGTTAGCCCCTAGATACATTGGACCATTCGACATTATTGCAAAAATCGGTCCTGTAGCATACCGATTAGAACTGCCTGATGAACTGAGTGCAGTTCACAACGTGTTCCACGTGTCGAACTTGAAAAGGTGTCTGTCGGATGAGACATCGGCGTTACCCTTAGAGGGTGTCCAAATAAGTGATAAACTCAACATTGTAGAGGAACCCATAGAAATAGTGGATGGGAAAATCAAGCAACTTAGACACAATAAGATCTCGTTGGTCAAAGTTAGATGGAACTCGCAACGAGGCCCAGAATATACGTGGGAACGAAAGGACGAATTTCGGAAGAAATACCCCCACCTATTTCCGCAAAAGGAAGTAGTCGATGCGTAAAATTTCGAGGACGAAATTTTTGTAACGGGGGGAGAATGTAACAATTCCGGCAAATTCAGGTATACCCTAGCCGGAATATACTATTTACGTGTTATTTAATACTGAATATATGAATTATAATGTGATTATACGAGTATATAAGATTCTCAGTACGAATTATACTCAAATGTACAACTAGTCGTATCGGAATTACGATTAATCGATGAACGGTTATTGAAACCCGAACGAATCGGGAATTACATTATAGACGAAATATATAATGTTTAGTGATGTTTACGAAGTATTAAAGCTTCGGGATAAGTGAATTATAGCACAGAAAAAGGATTTCGATTTATTAGTACGTCGGTACGATAAACGAAACCTTTAACATCAAACCAAGCAAGAGACGATCGATCAAGCCGAAAAAGATGCACAATTACCGACAATATGATGTGATAAGTCAATAAATGTCATGGTTTAAGTTTTTAAAGTTTTTAAATCGGTTTTATATAAATTTTAATTTTAAGCCGAAAAAACGACCGTTTTGGTCTCGTTTTGAGCGAGATTTAACGTTTAACCGAAAAACGAACTGAACCAGATTATCCACAACATTATCCGGATTACACAATTCAAATGTGTGGCCAATATTTGAGATGTAGGCCCCACCCCCCCACCATGTCTTGGACCGATCGGTCCCCCCCTCCCCACTTTAACATATCATTTTTCTTTTTTCCACTTTCTAACTCTCCAAATCCTCTCAACACTCTTCAACATCCATCCAAAACCCAAGTTTTTAAGCAAGAACACAAGGTAAAAACCGAGTTGTAATCGTGTTTATCTTCTTTTCTTGGTTCATTTACAAGGAAATGAGGTTTCAAATGAAAAATGGGTGAAAACCCGAGATGAAACCGATTCTTGCATGATCAAGTGATGTATACAAGTTATACAAGGGATCTTGGTCCAAGAAAGTAGCTAAAAGAGTCAAAAACGAATTTTTACGGTCAAAATCTTTATTTTGATGTTTTAATCGAAACCATGAAAGTAATGGCTTGATTGTGGGTATAACTTGCTTGGTGTGGTGTTATTGTGCTTGTAGGTGTTGTATCTAGTGGCTAGCAAAGACTAGAAACCAAGATCTTTGCGATCTAACGCTAGAAAACACAAGGTAGTTCGGTTTTCGTATGATTTAGATAATTTGGACAGATTGTGATAGACCTAGAGTTGGGTCACGAAATTTCACGGAGATGATCTACACATGAAAATATGAGATCTGTGAATTTTTGGTAATTTTTGGATAAAGGATGAATATTTGGTGAATTTAATGCTCGGTTTTGGCCAAAAATGGTGAAAAATATCTAAACATCATGGAAAATTCTGGAAATTTAAGATAAGCTTTTTATAACATATAAAAGTCACAGACAAAATTTCAGGTTCATTGGAGAAGTCTAAGTAGGCTTTTCGGTAAAACGAGTTCTAGGGATTTCTAGCTCGGTTTTGGTACAAATGGCATGAAAAATGAGTTTTTTGGTTCTGGAAAAATTACAGGGAACTATGTGGGTGACAAGGGTCATCCCAGAAAAATTTGGGATTTTTCGAAGGTCGTTTGGTATTTTCGACATATTTGGTGTTTAAATGACGTTTAAAAATGGTTAAATAAATTTTAGATATAAAAATTAATTCTGGAAAAATTTTATAAAATTCCTTACTGTCAAAATATGGTTTGTACAAAATTTCAAGGTCCGAGACTAAACGGATATTTACTTGTGCTAAATGGAACTTAAAAACAAACTTTTAAAGCTTAAAACGAGTAAACCGGCGAAGTTCGCCTAAGCGAGCCGACTGGTGCATAAAAACCTTAAAAATGGACTATTTTCATGAAACTAAGTTAATCAAGTAAAAATAAATCATCCGAAAATAATTCGGATGATTTGGGTAATTTTACCCGATTTAACCGTTTCCGGTGTATTAAAGACGGAAACGGGCCCCGCGGCCAAACGGGGTGTCTAACCGAGCTCTAATTTCACCACTTTAATGAAAATATCAATAACAACTATTTTCGGGTCGTGTGTGGTCAAACTCATTTTTTGAAACATAAAGACGGATAACCGTGCTAGGCACGCAAAACGAGAAAACAAACTATCGGTAGTTTTGACTAAAGAACTCTAAGTGATATCACAATCTAAGTCTTGAAAAGTATTTCGGGGTTAACATTGTCCCCGGATCGTGTACGGTACTGGGTTAACACGAATTTAAGTTATATTGATAGAAATTGGGATCGTATTACAGATCTGTACCAGTAGCCGTGCACCGTAGTACATCTTTGCTCACAAGAAGGTGAGTTTTCACGAGCCCCTTTTTACTGAACTGTTTTAAATATTTTCCCGGGGCGGAAAGCATGTTTTTATCAAAGAGTTTAAGTACATGCCGATCGCATGGAAATAAATGCATTTATTTAATGTTTATTGTACGGGAATCGTACGGTAATGTATTAAGATGATAATTGTCTGAGTTGTTAATCTTGTAAGGCCCGAAACAGTGTTCTGGGTTAACCGTGCCCCCAGAGGTTATTAAATGTGTTTCTGGGTTAACCGTGTCCCCAGAGGTTATTAAATGTGTTTCTGGGTTAACCGTGTCCCCAGAGGTTATTAAATGTGTTGCTGGGTTAACAGTGTTCCCAGAAGTTATTAGAGGAGTTTCTGGGTTAATAGGGGCTTCATTTGTGAGCTCAGCATAATTTCATCGTTAATATATGATTTTTATACTGATTTGACATGGTTTATTTAAACTAGTGAAACTCACCAACTATTCGTAGTTGACCCGTTTCTTTACATGCTTTCTAGGTACCCCCAAACTGGAGTAAGTGCTATATGCTTGTTGATGCGTGTTTTGTGGAAGCATAGGGATCATTTTGTATTATATATGTTAATGTAATGTTGGTAAAACACATGTGTTAACACCTAGACGGTAATGGAACAATGTAATACGTTTAAATTAATGTAGTGGTGTTTTCTTTATAAGCAATGCTGTTGATATCAGATGTGTCTGTTGCATCCCGTGTACGTTTCCGCTGCGGTTACGGGGTGTTACATAACCGTAGCCTAAAAACGCATAAAGGTATGTTCTTATCTTTAAAGGTTATGTTTTTATGAACGCTTTGCCCTAAAACTTAACCCTACAGTAGATTGGGTATAGACGAATCATAAAGTTACAAACTTGATGTTTAAAATTGACTTAATGAGCTCATGGTTACAAACGACTCATAAATAAACCCTAGATTTAGCTTTGAACGTTTTAGCCAAAAAGGTCCAAGATTTATGGTTGCACTGGTCAAGTTTTAGCCGAAAACGGTTAGGGAAAAATTTATGGGTTGATACCAAACCATAATAGGGTGTTAAAGTCATGAAACATAATGGTAATGGTGATAAAAGAAACAAACTGGTTCAGCCCGTTGGAATACAAACCATAGATTCGAATACATGCTTATATTCGATTACATAGGTTAAATTCGAATACAATCCCAAGATTCGCATACAAGCAGACATTCAATTACATATTGGTTCGAATA
The DNA here is from genome assembly GCF_021521415.1 of Bidens hawaiensis. Classification (NCBI taxonomy): domain Eukaryota; kingdom Viridiplantae; phylum Streptophyta; class Magnoliopsida; order Asterales; family Asteraceae; genus Bidens; species Bidens hawaiensis. Next base: position 194,942 of record NW_027494665.1, on the reverse strand, counting down.
TAATAGGAAATTCGAATACAATCTGGCTTTTCGCATATAATGTAGATTTTCAAATACAATGAGCTCGTTCAAATACAATGATTAGACTCGAATACAATGGGCAATTCAATTACAATGACTCATTCAATTACAATGAATCATTCAATTACAATGACTCATTAAATTACAATGAGTCATCCAATTACAATGAAATCATTCAATTACAATGACTTATTCAAATACATTGAAAGATTCGAATACAGTATACTAATTAGAATACAATATGATCATTAGAATACAATGTGATCATTAGAATGCAATATGATCATTTGAATACAGTGTGATCATTAGAATACAATGTGATCATTAGAATACAAATGTATTCTAATCATATACCATTCGAATACAAAAGTATTCTACTACAATTTGGATGCTAACACAAATGTATTCTAATCACATGCCATTAGAATACAAATGTATTCTAATACCATTCAAATACAAGATATTAAATACAATGCTATTAGAATAGACCAGACTTAACCATTTCTGGTGCAACATAAAGAAAGAGTATAGGATTAGGAAATTGATACGTGTAATTGATGTACAGTTAGCCGTGCTCAATTGAAGAAAGGCATCACTATTAACTAAGAAGGAAACCGGATACAGGTGAGTTTCTAGCCCCATTTCCTTGTTATGTTTTCGGGGCTATGTGCATACTCAATGTGAACGTTTATACACTTACCTTAAATGGTAAGTTTATGCTATAATGAATTATGTGATAGTATGTATGAATGTTATGAATGAATGCTTGTCGGTGCGTGAACGATCTTCGGATATTGCACGTATCGTCAAGGAGTACGGTTGTTAGATGAATGAGGTTAAGAACGCCTAGAGTGTGCGTATGCTACGATGTGATTATCGTATATGTGAGGTGTGTGTAAGCAGGTACATGAATGGTATGTGAGATCTACGCCCGACATAGTAAGTTAGGATGGCAAATCCATTTAAACTACTATGGGACCTAGACTCGATATGTGATAGCGTGAATAAGGATTGTGAACCTTATTAGCGTTCCTTATACGGATATTATATAAATGAGCATGCGTTCCTTCTATGGACAATGTATATGGTTCCTTCTATGGATCAGGTATAGAGTTCCTTCTATAGATAAAGTATAGTGGTCCTTTTTATGGAAAGTATATTGGGTCCCTTCTATGGGTAACGTTAAGGATCCTTCTATGGATAATATCTGGAGATCCTTTTATGGATAGTTTATATAAACCCTTCTATGGGTGATTCAAGTTGTTACTTCTATGAATGATAGTAATTGTTCTTCTAATAGATATTATGGAATGGTCATCTTACGGATAATTATAAAGTGTCAGGAATGAAGTTCGGTTAAGTAGGAATATGTATCTTCGGATACGTATACGTGAATGTATGAGAATGTATTGTATGTTGCCTGATTAACTAGAAATCACTCAGCGTAGATGTCTTTTAGTATGCACACAGGTAAATATGTTTATTGAGCTGGCATGAGGATGGCACATGGCATGGATTGAACGGCTGGCATATGAAGATGGAAGAAATGATGTTTTAAATATGATGTTGTATGTTATAATTTAAAGAAAAGATCAAATGTTTTGTATCGAATGATTGAAGTTAACGTTTCCGCGAATGTTTTAATTAACTCTGATTTGTAAGAACTGTGTTTATGAGTAAATCCAACGTCTAACGTGAGGCACCGGCAACGGGGCATTACATCAAGCCCCTTAAAAAACAAAGAACAACTCATGAAAGGGCAAATTTGTACATTTAAAATTGTTATCTACATGCTTAAAAATAAATGGGTTGAGGGCAATCTGCTCAGGTCAATTAAAGGAAAAGAACAACTTGTTTTGTAAAGTTTAAGTTTAGCTCTAATTTGGTTAAGACTGCAAAATGAATGATGCAGACCCCTAATCCATAGCATACATATCAAACCTGAGTCTGGAAGGACCGTTTTCGTGAAGATTGAGGTGCGTTAACGTTTGTAAATGGCAACAAAATTATATACTACACGGTTATATAACTATATAACAAACAAATATCAACCTCCTACTAAGTACTACTCAAAGAATTCAAATTAAAAAGGGGGGACGTCTTGGGTTCAAGTCCTACCCGTGACAAAAAAAAAATAGGGATTTTAGGTTGGGTCACGGGGTTTTGTCACCTATGGTGGGTTTCCTCCTGAGGGTAGTCTCCGATACTCGAGGAATGGAGATGAGCTTGTGGGCCAGTGAGCCGCCAATGATCCAAGTTAACTGTTAAAAAAATTCACCTGTTAGTCATATTTTAAGTTCCCAGATATTATTCAATAATGATTTCTATCATATTTTCAAAAAAAATAGCAACTAATATGCTAGATAAAACAAATGGTTGGGTTATGCACGGTCAAGACGGGGCTGAAAATGAGGCCATTTTACAAAACTGGTGATTATGGTTCGGTTCAGAAAAAACCATTTAAAAAAAACTCATTAAGCTATAGTATGAGACAAGGTTGTTTAAAATAAGACAAACACATATGATGCAAATAATACTCTGTAAAATGATGTTAGAAGTTGTTATTTGAAAAGTAAACTAATAAACTTTAGTTGTGTATAGGATATCAAATCTCAAAAGAACACATCATTTGATTTAGCACAAATGAACCTTACATTATAAATGCAAGAAATTTTCAAATTAACAAAGATTCGATATGCAAAACAAATGAAAATTAAAGCATTCATCATCTTCAGATCAATTATTATTCAAGGCAGTAAGAGCGATTAGTGAGTTGAATTAGATGGAACAGAAACAAAAAACTGACCTGCCATAGCTGAGGATGATAACCTTGAGTAGGGTTCGTCTTCGATATTGGATTGTAGCGTAAAATAACTGAAACAGAGGTGAACTGAAACTATGGTAATGATTCCAGGTTCATGTTCGTTTTAACTTTGTTCTTGGTGCTAGGCGACCGTCAAAGAAGATTTTCTGTCACCCATCGGTGGTTCCTTAGGGTTAGATATTGAACTATAGGCAGATAGAGGTATTTAGATCCATGTATGGTATCCATGTTTGATATCCGGGTATTCTCACACAGGCATTTCATTGAGCAGTTGGTATGCCTATATTATTCAGATATTCAATACCCTAATTTTACTTTATTTCAATCGCAAATAGAAAATCTCACTCGAATGGAAATTATTAACCTTCAGGTTTCGTTTAAAAACTAAATTCATGAAGACAACAAATTAAAGAGGGAGACAATCATTATTATATTATTATTTATTATCAAAAATATAAAAACTAATAAATAAGCTCACCAATCACCTTCCACCTTTTCCCCTTTCGTCGCTTTGTGGGAACCCCCCCCCCCCCTCCAAAGCGTCCTGTGGGTGGCGTTCTCGGCGCTTTGGGGGCACCTTGACGGTGGAAAACGCCCTGCTACACATGGTCATATGTTTCATGCTAGCGCATAATATATAAAGTTGATTTTCAATTTGTCAAAGAAAAGTTGCGCACATGTAAAACTTAATATACAATAAATTATTGTAGATATCCACACAAAACTACTCCCAACTAAACATATGGAATTTTACGTTTCATGCTACATGTTATCTATAGTTAGCTTTTGGGGAAATATTAGACAACAGTATAAATATCTCTTGTAATATCCTATTTTCAGTACAATTTAGAAGAACTCAAACATTCTCTCGCTTGATTCGCATACAATTGCCGCCGGCTACGATGAAGAAAAGTCAAGTTTGAATTGAACCTATATGTTATTGCCCCTTTCTAAAAGGTCCAAAAATTAAAGTACTTGTATAAGTTAAACCGATAGGAAGACGTGTTCCATTTCGCCAAATCTATTTGAATTTTCCTTTTCATCATTTATCACAACATATTGCATTGTATAAAACCATAACTCTAACTGGGCGCCACGTGGCGCATAACCCCTGGATGTGGAGCTTTACGACTACAATTGGTCTTAGATCCACAAAATTCTGATTCATATGTGGTGGTCCCACTAACTGATATGTTGTCAACACAGTGTACCACTACCTTCCGAGGATTCATATAGTGGAGGAAATAGAAGAAAAGAGAGGGATGGAAAGATATTATTGTGTTCTCGAATCTCATTTATAAAAACAAATAAAAAGAAGGAACTAAAATGTATTCTCGAGTTCCATTAAGGGATAGAGAAGAAAAAATGGATACAAAAGTTAATTGGGAGGAAATTGTTCCCTTCGAAATTAGAAGAAAACTAGAGAAAGTATACAAATCTTTTTAGTACATATAAAAAAAATAAACAAACCTTTAATAAGATTTTAAAAAAATAAAGTAATAAAATCAATAATAAAAAGATATTAAAAGGTTGTAAAACAAAGATGAAAACTTAATAGTTTTTATTTAATATTTTAAGAGAATTATATAATAAAATCAGAGTTGTTAACATGTCAATTATAAATGTTAAGAGAAATGAAAGTTTAGTGGGTACATATTTTAGCAAAAGAGTGGGTAGGTTTAATATGACCTCTAAAATAACTTTGTCACATGTTTGATTCATGGATTTCTTTAATAATTTACCAAAGATACAACCAAGTTAATGTTGATGGAAACAAATATCTACCTAACCAGTGTTGGTTGAAAAAATATTTGTCATTTAATGTTTTTTATTTATTTTGTATTCACTTTTTTACAATAGTAGTTCTTCCATTTGTTAATCTGTTATTCACTTTTGTTTTACATTTCTTATACAATTTTTATCCTATAAATCCAATAACTATTTATTTATTTTTTTATATCAATCAGTCTTTTCTTATTTTTTTTCTAAAGTAACTCGTGCTGAATTCTTTTCTTTTTATTTATTTTCTTATTTGATTTTTTTTTTATTTTTAAATATTTATTTTTTGTCTTTTGTTTAAATGTATTCATTTTATTGATTTTGTGTTTTTGGGTTTGGTTTGGTACGCATAACAACTTAATCAACACTATCGAGTTCGTGTTGAAAACGTCTACGCTTTATATCATATTAATTACATATTTTTATATTCAATCAATCCAAAATCTGCTTTTTATGTTTTATTTATCACTCAACCTTTACATACTCTTGTTGACTCGTTCTAAATCTTTACTTGTAATTAAAAAAAGAGATGTTTAATTAAATTTGACTCGCTTAAACGAATATGTAAAAAACAACAAAAATTGATAAAACCAAGACGATAAACATGCAGGCGTTACCCTGACTATTAGCATGAATCCGATCAGTATCGGGTAGGTTCATTATGATACCGGAAGTAAACCTAAAAAAGTAAATTCGTAGAGTGATCATATTTTTAATATAAAAACAACAAAAAAAACGCTAAAGCTCAGGCGTTGGTAAAACAAATGAGTCGCGTCAACTATTCAAAGCGAATTTTATAAGTATGGATTAGGTTTGTTATGGTACCGGATCTAAACCAAAAGTATAAACTCGTAAAATGAACATATTTAAAACAAAAAATATCAATTCAAATCAGTAAAAACTAAGCGTTGGTAAAACGTAGACGCTGCAAGAGCAATTCAACACAACACATGATTGGTGTCAATTAGGTTTGGTACGGTATAAAACCAAACCAAACCCAAAAAACAAAATTTGTAAAAATGAATATATTTAGACAAAAAGATAAAAAAAATAATTATTTGAAAAAAAAGGAAATAAGAAAGAAAAGATTTAGAACGAGTTCCTGAAAAAAAAGGGGGGGATTGATTGATAAAAAAATATATAAAAAGTCTTAAATTTGTTGGATAAGGCATGTAAAAAAAATATGTATCGTAAATAAATAATATATAAACTAAAATAGAAAAAACTAGTTTAAAAGTAAAAGATGTATACAAAATAAATTATAAACATCAAAATGGTAAGTTTTTGTTTCACTAAGGCCTAGCGTAGTGGGGGCTTTATGCCGGCGTTTTGGAGGATAATGTCACCGACCCACCCGGCGTTTTGGCCATTCTTTTTTTTTTTTTTTATCTAGCGTTTTACTCATAGCGCGAAAAATAAAAACAACCAAATCCTCTCTCGACGGTCATATGACCGTTTGAATTTTTTTTTATATGTTAACCAACTTCATCCCCAATCAAAACTCACCAAATTTATAAATCTTTCTTTCTACTCTATATTTCTTCACACCAACTTCCCTATAAATGGATACTCCTACTTTTATATATAATTGGTTTTTCGGACCCGACCAACAAGCCGAAGACGACGCAGAGGAAGAGGCGGTTACGAGTGCGATTGTGCTCATGACAACTTATATGAGTTCTGTTAGCTCTCCTCCACCCCTCTTTTCAAAAAGAGCATATATCGAACGAGATCGTACCGAAGCCAACAACCGTTGATGGCGGATTACTACGGCGACTCGCCGAGATACAAGAACCCGAAGATCTTTAGGCATCGCTTTCGGATGTCTAAAAATTTATTTATGAGCATCACCAATGATTTGGAGCGTGAGCTTGATTACTTTAAGAAAAAGCCGGACGGTCGACGAGCGCTATGATTCACGGCTATTCAGATGGTAACGTCAGCCGTACGCGTGCTCGCCTCGGAAACCCGGCCGACATCAACGACGAGTATTTAAAGATGGCCGATAAAACAACTCGGTTAACCTTGGACTATTTTTGTTATGGTACGTTCCATTTTTTTAAATAATTCTATCACTTGTTTACTTTAATCAATTACTTTATGAACGTTGTGTAAAATATAGGAATATTGATACTATATGGACCACATTATCTGAGAACTGGAACGATCTACAACCTTTTTACAAGGCCCATAAAAGGGTGCATGGTTTACCCGGCATGATAGGGAGTGTAGATTGCATGCATTGGGAATAGGCTAATTGTCTAACTGAATGGCGAGGCTAATACACACGAGGTGACCAAAAGGGACCAACGGTCAGCCTTCAAGCGATTGCTTCATACGACCTTTGCCGGGATTCTTTGATGTTCTCGGTTCCAACAATGACATAAGCGTCTTATAACAGTCGCCTGTGATGGAGAGTTACATATATGGGACCGTTCCCATCGCTTCGTTTTGGGCTAACGATAACTTCTACCATCATGGGTACTATATGGGTGATGGAATATATCCAGAGTATGCGACAATCGTGAAAACATTCAGAGACCTGTTGGATGAAAAAAGACAGTATTTTAAGAAAGTACTAGAATCTGCGAGAAAGGATATCGAGAGGTGTTTTGGTGTTCTTCAACAACGATGATATTTTGTTAAAAATCCTTGTCATCTATGGTCTTTTGAAAGAATGAAATGTGCTATGTATGTGTGTATCATAATGCATAGCATGATCATCGAGGACGAGGGAAAAGCAATATGTCCAACTTTCATATCGAACTCGGATCCACCACGAACTCCAGCAAGTATGGAGCAAAGACTCGAAAACTCGGATTTCGTGCGGTCAAGAGAGATACATAACACACTAAAGGGAGATTTGGTCCAACATCTTTGGATGAATTGGCGTTTTCCGGGTGAAAACGAGAATTAAAACGAGAGCAACAATGAAAACGATGATGAAGACGACGACGACGAGGGCGAAGCTGATGAAGACGACGATGGAGAAGCTGATTAAGACGATGAGTAGTTTTTTTTATTTTAATGTAATATTCATTTAACCAAACAACACTGTTCCAGTCAACCAAAATCAACCAAGAAATCAAGGAAATATGGCAGTGACTACACAACATGAAGGTAACTTTGATTGGAGCAATCATGAAGAAGACATTGCAGATGATATCAAGAGGGCAAATGTAGCATTCATGGCCATAATAGAGAAAGAAACTGGATCAACTTCTCAGGTACACTCTGCTCATACTATTGATTTAAATGAACTTATCAATGATTTGAAAACAAAGGTAGGCAAGCTGGAAAGTGAGTGTTTTAAGAAACAAAGTATCATCAATGCATATGAAGCTAGTGAATTGATAAGTGAAGAAAGGATGAAAAGCTTGGAAAATGACTGCATGAACAGTTACAGAGCTCAGAAAAGATTTACAATTGAGATTGATGGGTTGAAGAAAATGATTATAGAAGAAAATGTACTGAACACAAAACTGCAAACTGAAAATGAATTCTTGAAGAACTTGGTATCCACTGGAAACATCTGTGGAATTCTGAATCAAGTCAAGAAAGAAGACAGATACAAAGCAGTACCACCACCATTCAACAACAACTTTATGCCAAAAGTTGATAAAGAGAAAAGAAATGCATATCTACAACAATTCAAAGATGTCTTTCAAGATAAAGGAGAACTTGTGGATTTGTATAAGAATGTTGAGGTGAGTGAAGAAGGAGAGTTTGTTGTGAAGAAAGAACTGAAAGAAGAAAAGTCAATTGGAGTTCAAGTCTTTGAAGATGACCTTGAGTCAATTGACTTGAATCAAGATGACTTGAGTGATTTAAGTGATCAAATTACTGAGGAGGAAATTAAAGCTGCTGAAAGAGGAAGAAGATTCAAGAAACCAGAATCCATTGACAAACTTCCAAAGTATCCACCTGTCACATCAAGAATGAAGAAACAAAATGAAATAACCAAGAGAGGACATGTGTCGTTTGATATCTGTGAAGGATCAAAACCAAGTTATAGTGCAGTGAGACCTCCAAGCAAAACTCTATTGGAAAGAATTAAACAGAATAAAAAATTGAAAGAAGTTGAAACAGTTGCATGTGAAAATTTTATTCCTGTTTACCCTATTTTCTCAAGTGTTGAAGACTTTGACATTTGAGAAGTAGAAACAATGGAGGAATATGAAAAGAGGAAATCAAGACAAAAGGAAAGCATAGAGGAAGAACCCTTAAGTATAAGAGAAATTGTTTTTGTTAAAGGGAAAGTGGAAAGAAGTGACATAAGGATAGCTGAATTTGTTCCCTTCTCAATTGATTTTGACAGTTTAAAATCTAAAAAGACAATTGGAGTTAATTCACCAAGACCAAGTGAAAGGTTCAAGAAACCAAAAGAACATGAAGTATTCAAAGGAAAGGTTTGGTGCAAGAAGTGTGATGAATATGGTCATCATACATACTCCTGTAATGAAAGATTTAAATTCAAGCCTTTTAATGTCCCAGATGAAACAAAATATGGACAAGACTTTGTGGCCTATAAAATGAAATATGAAAAATATTTGGGTATGGGAAAGGATTGTGCAGTGGAAGTTCTGGAAAAAGAGAGCCAAAGGCCTTCATTAAAAGTCAAGAAACATGTGAACAAACCTGTTAACAAGGTTAAATCTCCAGTGAAGCATGTGAAAACTGTTAAGAAGGACTCTCATCCATTGAGAACAATCCCAAAAAGGGATAATCAGTCTATCAAATCTGATAGTTCTCAAAGATCATCAAGCAGTGAGAATACAAAAAGACATGTGATATCTAAAAAGAAACCAACAGAACTTCTTGGTGATGAGAAGTTTCTGTTAAAGTATGGATATGAACCACAAGGTTTTCTTTGGAAACCTAAGCCTGAGATTAAGGTTGAGATAGTTGCTGATGTAAGAGACTACTCTGAAAAGAAGGACTATGTGATAAAAGAGTGTGACACTGACTCAGCTGAGTACCAGAACTCAACATCACTAGTTAAAACTCCAAGAGAGTGTGGTTATGAAACAGACAATTTAGACAATCTAGAAATCACTCATGAAGATCCGGAACCAACTACACTCACTTCCCAAGCTGCGTCTGAAACTGAATTTGATGAGCTGCAAGTTGATAAGGCTTGCAATTCATCACTCAACTAATCAAACTTTCTTTGTATGTGCAGGAACAGTCCACTCATCTGAATGACATATGGTACATGGATAGTGGATGTTCTAGGCAAATGACATGTGAAAAGAGATCTCTTGTCAATTATGAAGAGAAGTATGAAGGTCCAGTAGCTTTTGGGAGTGATGAGAATGGTGGAAAGATTGTTGGAAAAGGAATCTTAACAAATGGGAAAGTCTCATTTGATAATGTATTTCATGTTGAAGGTCTTCAGTACAATCTGCTAAGTATATCACAAATGTGTGATAAGGGATACAAAGTCAGTTTTGATGATTCACACTGTTTCATTCTAAAACCTGAGTTTGTGATTCCACCTGAAATGATTATGATGATGGCACCAAGAAATGGTAACTTGTATGAATTGAATATGAAAGATGCTGTTTCAAGAGGAGGTGCATGTTTTGTTTCCAAAGCCACTGAAAATGAGTCAAAATTGTGGCATAGGAAATTGTGTCATGTGAACTTGAAGAACATGAACAGACTTGTTAAAGGTGAGCATGTCATAGGCTTACCCACAATAGAATTCAAATTAGAAGATCACTGTAGTTCATGCCAAAAAGGAAAACAACACAAATCTACTCATAAGCCAAAGCTCATCAACTCAATTGATCAAGTACTTGAATTACTTCACATGGATCTTTTTGGTCCTGTAAGTGTACCAAGTATAGGGAAGAAAAGATATTGTCTTGTGATCATTGATGACTATTCAAGATACACTTGGGTTTATTTCCTAAGTACCAAGGATGAGACTGCAGATTTGATTAAAGGTTGTGTGACAATGATTGAGAACAAGTTGAATAAGAAAGTCAAGATGATGAGAAGTGACAATGGCACTGAGTTTAAGAATGGAGTTATGCAAGAATTCTGTGCAGAAAAGGGTATACTACAACAATTCTCAGCTCCTAGAACTCCTGAACAAAATGGTGTAGCAGAAAGAAGAAATAGAACCTTGATTGAAGCTGCAAGAACCATGTTAGCTGATGCAAATTTGCCTGTCACTTTTTGGGTTGAAGCCATAAATACAGCCTGCTATGTTCAGAACAGGGTACTTGTCAACAAAAGGCATAACAAAAATCCATATAAAATATTTCACAACAGAAAGCCTTACATCAAGTTCTTCAAGCCCTTTGGATGCAAATATTTTCTACTGAACACAAGAGACTATTTGAACAAGTTTCAAACAAAGTCCCTGGATTGTTTCTTTGTTGGATATTCTACACACTCAAAGGCTTACAGAGTTTATGTGAAAGACCACTTAAGTGTTATAGAATCATCTGATATTATTTTTAATGAGAACCAATTAAATACAGTTGATGGTGCATCATGGCTGTTTGATCATGAAAAGTTAATAAGGTCTTTCAAGATTTGTCCTGAAGATTTTGATGAATCTTTCTACAAGACCAGTGAAATTGAAGAGAAAAAGAAGAAATTATTGGACTTGGAAGAATTATGGAAAAAGGTTGCTAGAAAAGAAAAGGAGTATACTTTTGTGAAGAATTCCTCATGTGATATTGGTGAACCTGATCAAGAAAACAATCACAATGTTGAACATGATCATACTGAGAACAATCAAGAAAATCAAGATGTACAGAATGATCAGGTTCAGAATGAGGGTGACATAAGCAACCAAGCAAGTGGAGAAGAAACTGCATCTACAGCAAGATTTCATGATCTATTTCAAAGATTGAACTTAGAAAACAATGGTGCATCTACTTCAGGACAACATAATGATGAAGCACCAGAATTTCATGATGCAGAAGCTGATTTGATCATTGAAGAACCAGAGCTCAATGAAACAAATCTTGACACAAATTTGTCTACAAATATGATTATACAAACTCCTTATGTGGAAAAGAATCATCCTTCTGAAAACATCATTGGTGATTTGCACGAAAGAGTTACAAGAAGTCATTCTGAAATTGCAAACATCTGTCTTTACTCCTGCTTTCTATCCCAAATAGAGCCAAAGAACATTGCTCAAGCACTAAAAGACAATAGTTGGGTAGAAGCAATGCAAGAGGAACTGGCATAGTTCAGAGACCTACATGTGTGGAATCTTGTTGATCGGCCAATAGACAGATATGCAATAGGAACCAAATGGGTTTTTAGAAACAAAAGGGATGAAAGGGGATTGGTAATTAAGAACAAAGCAAGACTTGTAGCACTGGGATGTCTTCAAGAATAAGGAAAAGACTTTGAGGAAGTCTTTGCTCCTGTTGCAAGACTTGAAGCAATCAGGATTTTTTTTGCATATGCTGCCTCAAAGAACATTAGAGTGTTCCAGCTTGATGTTAAGTCTGCATTTCTTAATGGAAAGATTTATGAAGAGGTGTATGTAGCTCAACCTCCTGGTTTTGAGGATCCAATGTATCCAAACAGGGTGTTTAAACTAAACAAAGCCCTTTATGGATTGCATCAGGCCCCTAGAGCATGGTATGATGAGCTGTCAAATCATCTTCTTGAAAATGGTTTCAAAAGAGGAGCCATTGACAAAACACTCTTCTACAAAAGAAAGGGATCAGACTTGCTTCAGTTACAAGTGTATGTGGATGACATCATCTTTGGATCAACAAATGAACAAATGTGCATGGAGTTTGAAGGGGTAATGAAGTCCAAATACAGCATGAGTTCTATGGGAGAAATGAACTTCTTTCTTAGATTGCAAGTTCAACAGAAAGCTGAAGGGATCTTCATTCACCAAAACAAATATGTGCAGGACATCTTGAACAAGGTCAACTGTCATGAGTACAAGACTGCTTCAACTCCAATGGACACCAAAGAAAAGATGATTGCAGATGAAAAGGGGGAGCATGTAGATGAACATGAATATAGAGCCAAAATTGGATTTCTGATGTATCTGACTGCAACAAGACCAGATATCATGTTTGCTGTATGTGTGTGTGCAAGATTCCAATCAAGTCCAAAAGTCTCCCACATGAATGCTGTTAAAAGAATATTTAGATATTTGAAGGGAAGATCAGACTTAGGGATTTGGTATCCAAAGAACCAAGCTTTTGATCTGATTGCAAATACAGACAGTGATCATGATGGCTGCAACATGAGCAGAAAGTCAACCTCAGGAGGATGCCAATTTTTGGGCCAAAGGATAGTGTCATGGCAATGCAAAAAGCAGACTACAGTCTCAATCTCTACTGCTGAAGCTGAATATGTTGCTGCATCTGCCTGCTGTGCACAAGTTCTATGGATTCAAAATCAGTTGCTGGACTATGGTTTGAATTTTCTGAACACCCCTATTCTTATTGACAATACTGCTGCATATTTTACTGTTAAGAATCCAGTTCAACATTCTAAAACTAAGCACATTGAAATCAGACATCACTTCATTAGAGATTGCAGTGAAAAAGGTTTGATTGAAATGCAAAGAATGGATACAAGTGACAATTTGGCTGACCTATTTACCAAACCTCTTGATAGAACCAGGTTTAACTTTCTTCTGAAAGCCCTGGGAATGATCAACTCTGATGAAATCTGATTAAGGATGTGTGCCTAGCTGTGTGTCTCTCTGTGTTAACTGATTATGTTGTTAGAGATTACACATATTGAATGTTTAGTGAATATGCTTGATTATGTTGCTTAATTATGTTACTTGAGTATGCTACTAAATATGTTAACTGCTTTGTGCTTTGACTGATTATGTGTGAAAAATTTGAAATGATTAAATGAATTTATATGTTTGCATGTTTATCAGTTAATGTGCATTCGTGATGTCAGGATAAGTGTTCTTGTTAGGAATTACTTGTTGATGTAAGCTTATCTGATATCATTGCTTAATTTCTTGAATATGTACTTTATCTGATCTTCTAATGTTATTAAGATAAGTTGGAATTTAATTGTTAGTACCGTCTACTTGTCTTGATGATTTCATGTTTGATTAAGATTTGAATATGTTACAACTGTTTGTGTCAAAATGTATTTTTATGTCAAAATTAAATGATGAAATGAAGTTTTTCCAATGAATTTTACATAAATACTCTATTTTGGTCAAACCATGAGCAAGTTGTTAATGGTGTAGAGATATGATAAGATTATTCAGTTCAAGCTTTAAAAGAAGCTTAAAAGAAGGATTTTTAAAGAGAAGTATCAAGAAGTTGTTTTTGATGAAAATTATGTCATTTGCCCAGTTACAAGGACATGCACTTGTGTATGTTTGGTCCTTAAATCTCTACAGACTTAAAGGATAGCCATTGACCTGAAAACTGAATGCATTTGGGGCAATTATGACTTGTTTCTTATTCCTTCACTAAAAACTATGTCAATAACTCTGACTTTGAAAGGACATATATTCACAAGTATGTTTGGTCCTGTTGACCACTTGTGGTCAAACAGGATAGCCATTTACCTGCCAATGAAGAGAAATTGGGGTGATTGAATATTAAACTGTGGTTATATATGGGAATGATAGTACATTGACTGCTTAGCCAATCATATGGATTTAATATGCTAATAGGACCATAGTATAGTCATTAACATGTATGGTTGCTTTCCCATGATGATGTAAAATCTAATGTGATAAAAACATAATGAATATGCTGATCTTTATGTGGAGATACATAGTTGTCTTTGCATGTCTCAAGATAAATCTCTCCAAATGATAGGCAGAAAAGTGATTACCCAGTCATACACGAGCCTGTTGTTATTTGGTCAACCAAAAATGAAACGTCTTTAAATATGACAAAGAACATGTGTTAGAAAAGTTGAGAAAATATCAAAAACAAGGGGAATAATGAATAAATCAACCAAAAGTTGATAAGTGTTTTAAATAGTTTATCAAACAAGAGGGTTACAACTAAGAACTACAAAGATGTTGACAAAATTAGTCTCATCTTGAATGAAAGACATGTTATTAACAGTAAGTCCAACGTTCAACCTCTATATATGTTTGAATCTCAAAAAATACAAAAATACAATAAGTTCTGTCATACAAAAACATTTTTTGACCAAATACAGGAGGTTGGAGTCAAGTTGGGGTGATCTGCGGAAAGCCAAATAAGCTTTGAGAAGAGATATGAGGCATCATAGCACAGTGTTGACCATTAATGCATTATGCTTAAATTGAACCTTAATCATATCACCAAAGAAATGAAATTCATGCTAAGTTTATACCTGCTGTTAACCTATCTATGTTGTCATAATAATGCTGAGAATGAAGTATTGAGAAAGCTACTTAGTCAATATGATCCCATTCTTGAGATCTTTTCAGAAATGGAAGAAACTGTTTTGAAGAGAAATATAACTGAAATTTGATCTCTAAATGCACCATTTGCTCTTAAACTATGATCTTTAATGAAAAATATATTTTGACAAGTGGTTTAAGTCAAAAAGTGTTGCATTTTTCCTTTAATTGGCTGAATATGTAAGTTCAGGTAAGGTTTGATGTTTTATAATCTTTCCGGGCACAAAACAGTTGAATATGTTACTTCGGGTAAGGTTTGATGATTTATGACCTTTCCGGGCAAGCTTAGTCATTTTTGACTAAGTTTATGATTTTCAGGCATGCTTTGAAGTATTTACACTTTCCAGGTAGAGTACACTGTTGTACTCATTTCCCGAGCAAGCTTGAAGTCTTGAGATGATTATGTGGTATAGCTAGCTTTTAACAAGACATTCTTGTTTCGGGCAAGCTTTGCATTTTATATGCTGATTGTGAGTTCAAGCAAACTTTGTGAACTTAAGTTAGTACACTGAGTAAGCTTTGTGATTTATGTGAATATGTTGTTAGGAAAGGTTTGTTAATTTTTCCAGGCACACTTAGATAGTATTAGTTAAGTTTGTCATTTTCGGGTATGGTTTGACATGTTGAAATTCCCTCGAGTAAGGGCATACCTGATGATTGAATGTGTTTATCCTAGCAAGCTTAGTGCTAATATAGGATTTTCGGGCAAGCTCTTTGAAATTTTAGACTATAGCACACCTAAATGTTTATGTGTTTTAATTTCATTTCTAGCATGCTCTGTGATATGTGTGTTTATGATTTCTTTGAAATTACAAGTGTTTTCAGGCAAACTTTGTTTTCCGGGCACACTTTATATTTCGGGTACACTTTTGTTCCCTCAATATACTTGGTAATTTCAAAACATAACTTTCCGAGTACACTGTCTGCTAGAAATCCTTTTCCGGGCACACTTTGTACTATATGAAGGTTATTCGGGTATACTTTGCATTAGAAAGTTGTTCGGGCACACTATTCTCTTGAAAGGTTGCTCGAGCACACTATGGTTCCAAGTATACTTGATTAAATATGTTTTTTATATGCTTGATTGAATATGTTTCTTATTCTGATAGGGTTTGTGCTAGATTAAGTTTATAATTTGAATTCAAGAAATATATATGGGGATCTTAATTGATTCCTAGTAAGGATGTTTATTTGACGTTTATACTTGATTATTTGCCTTGTGATTAATTTCTCAAGAAATCTAGTATCTCAGGTAAGCCTCCTTCATTTTACTTAAATTCATTTCAAAATTACTTTAACTTTAAATACTTTACCATTTCTGGACATATTCCAAAGCAACCATTCCTTAAGTAGATAAGGAATTTTTGTGCTAAAAGACAAAACACTTTTTAAGTTTCTCACTTTATCTGGCATGTAAAGAAAAGGGTAGAATCAAAAGAACTTTATCTACAGATTTTCTGTCAAAACTGCAAATATGTACTTTACATTTGTCTTAACTCTCATTAAAAGGAGACTTGCATATGTTGGTCAATAATGAAGTTTCACATTTCAAGAAGAACTTACATTTCTGTTTTGTGCAGATTTCAATATTATTCATGACAACGGTTTGTATCGAAATATTCTTTATCCCTTAATCTTTATTTGTCTTTTGAATATACTTAAAGATCTAACTGACAATTGTGTGTTCATCACTTAACAGAGAATCAGCAATGTATCCAACTCCAAGCCCCAAAAAACATCATCTTTCTGAAGAACTGAAAAAAGCATTGCAACGAGTTCAAACCCTAATAGTTAAGGTTGAGAAGATCTCAGCTGCCCCAAAACAGGGGGAGAAATCACTGAATCAGGGGGAGAATTCGCTGAAGCTTCTCTCAATTTATGAAAAGAACAGCTCAGATGATGAAGCTGACAATGTTCCAGAAAATGAAAAGAAAGATCTTGAGGAAAGAAAGAAATTAAAAGGGAAAGAAATTGCTCAAGAGGATGATAAAATTCAGACCTTCATTCTTCAAGAGAAAACAATGAACTCAGATATGGATGAATATGAATTAGAAGCCAAAAGAGTCTATATGCAAAGAATGACAAAAATTATTGACAGAGAACTTCTAATTCAAAGGCTAACTGACAAAGAGTTTGAAGATCAAGAGAGTTTGATGAAGTAGTTTGAAGACAATAAAAGGGTAAGGGATGAATCAAACTATGAAGATAAGAAGGAAGTCCTACAAGAATTGATTGGAAACTGTTTAAATGATGAAGAAATTCCAAATGGTGTGCTAGTATCTCTACTCAAGTTGATTAAACAAGAAGAACTAGAGACAAAAGTGAAAGAGAAACTAGACACTGTTATTGATAAAATTTCAAAAACACTGAGTGAAGAAAAGATTCTTCAAGACAATGAAGTGAAAGATTTGAAATTGAAAGATGATTTGGAACAAGAAATGGAAGTTCAAAAGCTCTTGTGCAAGTATGGTGGAAAACCAAAATTTTTAGTGAAAAATGGAATTCCCTTCGACTCAGTCAAAGTTATGACAAGAAAAGAGATTTTGAGCAACTTCAATAAAATGAAAGGGCTACAGTTGAACAAGAAGAAAGAAGCTGCTCAGTCTCTAGATGGAAAGAACAAGGGAATATCCAAAAAGATGGTTGATCTATCAAAGATGACAATGAAGAGAAAATCCAAAGTAAAGGAAATCTGCAAAAAGACAACTTCCTTAGTCTCAAAACAGAACAGCACCAAGAAAAGGAAGTTGTCTGTAACTACTCAAGAACAACCTAAGCATATGTACTTGAAGATGGATAAACCTCTTGTCAAGGCTGTGGTAAAAGCCAAAAATCCTTCAGTTAACCACAAGGTTATGCCAAGTGGAGTATTTTATGACTCCAGAACTGAACATCTTAATGTTATGATGGAAAATGGAAAGATTGTGAAGATCTTCTCCAAAATTGACTTCAGAAAGTTCAATCTATGAAAACTAACTGTAATTGCAGCACTACATCTCTCGGATTACAAAGAAAGGCAAAGTCCTACAAGTGCTAAGCAATCAGAGTTGCTAAGATTCTTGAGAGAGCAAGAAAAGTTGGACTTTCCATGCCTAAACAAGCACCTTTGGCTAAATTGAATAATTTTTAGCTTAGGCTTTGTTTTGTAATGTCTTCGGACAGCTTTTGATTATGTAATATGTTTATGTTATTTGATTATGTAATTTGACTTTGAATTTTGATGTGTATTTTTAACTATGTGTATGTAACCTTAGAGATGTTTTGGGTCAGCTGAGGTGTTCCAATCTAGGGGGAGTGTTGGTGCATGATGTCAGTAGTTCAGTGTCTAGTGTCTGTAATCGAGTATGTAATGTTTTGTATTTGATGTAAGCGAAGTTAGCTAACAAGTTCGTTGATATAGGCGAACTTGTTAGACAAGCGAAGTTAGGGACAACTTCGCCTGAACATGCCAGGCGAAGTTGTCGTGATATATATTGATTAGGTTACGGCTTAATCAATAAGAAGTTTTATTATTCGAGTTTACGAGTTAGAGAGTCCTGTAATCAGTGATTGATATCACGTGTTTAAGGTTGCAATATAACGAGTATTTGTTTATTGTAACGTGTGTTCGATTGTGTTAACTCGTATCGTCTTCTACGCTCGTAACGTCTTACGTAGGGATTCCGCACCTACGTAGAACGAGATATCTCGTGTAGATCCGGCTGGGAACCTACAGGGAGATTGTTGAGTCAAACAATTGTCCTAAGGGGAAGATTGTTGAGTCAAAGATTTGACCAAAATGAAGTACATGGAAGATTGGAATCTTCTCAACCTCCTAAGAATTCGCTAAGTATGGATCCGGGCACACCTTAGACTTCCGAGCAAGCTTTTACTTAGCCGGGTACGATATTTTGTCTATCGAGCAAGGTTTACTTCAAGTAGTCTTCTTTAGTGGATATCCGAGCAGGGTTTGCAAATTAGTGCATTGCCGGGCAAGGTTCACTAGTTTATGTAGATCCGGGCAAGGTTAACTTTGTCAAGCAAGTCTGTTCTTCATAGCCAAGTAGAGTTCACTCCCGAGTAAGCTTTTGGCTAACCAAGTCCATGAAGCCAAGTGATTGGAATACCGGGCAAGGTATTCTTTAATAATTATGGTCCGAGCAAGCTTGATGTATAAATGGAATATCTCTAAGTAACATCGGGCAAGGTTCAACTCAAGCAAGGAACAGTACTCCCGAGTACACTTTGCTAATAAGTTATTGTATAGCAAGGAGTTGATTGGACCATCGAAGAACAAGGTTGCTCGTAAGGGTTTGTCGGGCAAAGTCTGGCAAAGTCAAGAAGACTGAAGTCTACCCAGTGAGTATTTTACTTGGTAAAATACCCTTCAAGTAAAGTCTACCCGGAAACTGATCCCGAGCACACTTCTATGTTACCAAGTCTAAGGCAGGCAAAGCACACAGTCTACTCGAAGAAGTTTACTTATCCAGAGCCTACCCGGAAGACTTGTTTTACACTTATATTTTCTGATTATGTAATTTGAATATGTATGTACGTTTGGGGTTTCTTGAAGGAATGACAGCTGTCCTAGGGTGGCAGGCCTATAAATAGAATGTTTTAGGGCATGCTGCCTAAGACGGATTTTGAGCCTTTACACTTTTCGTATAAGAAATAATATTTCTTGAAAGTGACGGATGTCCTAGGATTCGTACGAATATAACCCTCCTTCAAGAAACCCTAAATTTATTATCCTATTTGTATGATGAATGTTATATAAATGGAAATCTTTTGAGTGAATCTTTTTTGTGTTGGTTATCATTGAATACTTATTAAGCAACCATATGTTTGTTATTGATTCCGCCTTTAACAAATGGATATCTTTCTAAATATAGAAACCCGTCATTAACTCCCTTGTCGACACATCAATCTGTGTGAGTTATGACATGATTTGAATAAGATCCAGCTGAAATCGAGGGACCAGACAAAATTCCCAACCATCCGGCCCACAAAATCTTGATACACCTGAAACAACCACCCTGGATACCACTACCGCAAACCAATCTGTTTCCACACCTTCTACTACTACAACTCCCTCATCACCATCAACCACCTTTGGACCCGCCCCACCCATCTCATCAGCAGCCCTTGAGACTACCAGTCCCACCCAAACCGAATTCCAACCTGCCCAACCATATCCCGATACACCCCCAACCACCACAATCCCCAACTCCTCAGCTTCTTCCACCACTAATCCACCTTTGCTCTTTACTTATAACAGGCATCAAACCACCCAATCAGCTGCTAACAATCAGCCACCTACCTCTTCACTCGAAACCGAAAGTCAATCGCGTACCCGACCTTTAAACCTTAGAAAAAAATTCTAAGAAAAACGTTAAATACAATGCTTCCGCCTTCCACACCTCTATCAACTATTCCTCAACCGAACCTTCTACCTTTGCCATTGCTAACAAAAGTCCTCCATGGCGTGTTGCCATGGTAGAGGAATTCAAATCCTTAATGCGAAATGGTACGTGGACTTTAGTACCACCCATTCCTAATGTAAATATTGTTGATTGTAAGTGGGTGTACAGGTTGAAACAAGATGAAAACGGAAATATTAAACGATACAAAGCTCGTTTGGTGGCCAAAGGTTTCCATCAACAACCGGGGATTGATTACCATGAGACCTTCAGTCCGGTGGTAAAATTCACAACTGTCCGTGTCGTTCTCTCACTCGCTGTTACACGACAATGGCCACTTCGTCAACTGGATGTTCAAAACGCCTTTTTGCATGGTGATATTCAGGAAACTGTGTATTTACGAGAACCACCAGGTTTCATTGATCCCCAAAAGCCGAAGCATCTTTGTTTGCTTCACAAGTCCTTATATGGACTCAAGCAAGCTCCACGGGCCTGGTTTCATCGTCTTTCGGGAGCCTTATTACAGCTTGGGTTCCAAGGATCTAAAATAGATCCATCATTGTTTATTTACTCTCACAATGGTATTTTACTATATATGCTCGTTTATGTGGATGACATTATCTTAACTGGCAACAATCCGCGGCTTATTGATCACATAATTCAGCGTTTAAGCACTACATTTGTGATTCAAGACATGGGCCGCCTTTCTTTTTTTTTGGGTATTGAGGTGGTTTCTCGAGGTATTGATTTGATTCTCTCTCAAAGGAAATACATCTATGAAATTATTCATAAAGCAGGTCTATCTCAATCTAAACCGGTCGATTCTCCTATGGCCACCGACTCCAGTTTGGCACTTGGTGATAGTCCTCTGCTTGATAATCCAGTTAAATTTAGACAAACCGTTGGAGCACTACAGTACCTAACCCTTTCCAGACCAGACATTACCTTCGCGATTAACAAAGTTTGTCAATTTATGCACTCCCCCACAGTAAATCATTAGTCTGCGGTCAAACGGATTCTTCGGTATCTTCAGGGAACTTCTCAACTTGGCTTGCAAATTCAACAACGATCAGCCCCTGTTATTCATGCATACACTGATGCATGCAATCATTCTCTCACTGCCTTCTCTGATGCAGATTGGGCTGGCTCTCTCGATGACCGTCGATCCACGGGGGGATTTGCCATCTATCTTGGATCTTATCTTATTTCGTGGTGTCCTCGTAAACAACGCACCGTCTCTCGGTCATCTACAGAGTCTGAGTATAAAGCTTTAGCTGACACGGTCACAGAGCTAACATGGCTTGAGGCGCTTCTAAAGGAACTTCATGTTCCAATGACATTTGCTCCTATTTTGTGGTGTGATAATCTTGGTGCCACCTATCTTTCTGCCAATCCAGTGTTTCATGCTCGCACAAAACATGTGGAGATTGACTACCATTTTGTTAGGGAAAGAGTCGCCCAGAGAAAGCTCTCAGTTCGGTTTATTAAGACAGACGATCAAATTGCGGACGTGTTCACCAAGCCTCTATCATCGCAACGGTTCCGACTTCTTAGATCCAAGCTAAAGGTCGCTCCCCGGCCTTAGCTTGAGGGGGAATATTAGACACTTAAATATATAGTATTATATTAGAGGGATTAATGTGTAACTTTGTATTCTATTTATAGTTCATGTATTATTCTATTATACAACACAATACGTAATACAATTACCAAAGATTGTTTCCTACTCACTGCACTCATCACCATAAAACCCTCTTTCTCTTCCGTATTCATCGTCGCTCTGTTCCTCTCTTTTGGCACGACATCGTATTTGCCGCCTTCATGTCTATCAATCGTATAGGCAGAGACCTGCCTCTATTCACGGTTCAATTTCAGGTACATATAAGTGTTTCAATCATTTGATGTTTTTATGCCTGTGTTTTAATTTTAGTTTGTTTATTGTTGTTTTCGGAGCTTTAATTGGCTTTTGAGGCTGAATATTCATTTGATTACACACAATTGTTTCGGAATTTGAGATCTGATGTATTATGTTCTATGTCAATTTAGGGTTTGTTTATTGCTTTGCTTTGTTTATTAGGGATTACACACCATTTTTTTCTTTACTTATGGTAAAATGTTTGGTTGTAATCTTTGATTGGTGAGGTTAGACGTATGAGTTTGACAAATTTCTAATTTGAATCTGAATGATAGAGAATTGTTTTTCATGCTTAATGTTTGCAAAATCTCTTATCATGTTATTTTATCTCTAATGTGGTAGCTGCATAGAAACATTTTGCAAGCAATTTTTGAGCTGATTTAAGAAAGTGTATGATCTTTTGGAAATGCTTCATGCTTTTTAATCGTGCAAATTGTAAGGTAACTTTCATAATCTTTTCACTTGAAAAACTTAAATGGTTGTTAAAAATGATATATTTCTTTAGAGACGATAAAGTCTAGGGGTGAAAACGAGCTGAGCTGAGCTCGGCTCATTTAACTTACATGGAGTTCGAGCTCGGCTCATTTCGAGCTTTATTTCTAAGGCTCGAGCCGACTCGTGAGTGATTTTTCAAGCTCGAGCTCGGCACATCTACTATTTATTAATTAATTTTCATATATTTTGAATTATTATTTGTTTATTTTTCTAATTATAATTTTATATAAAACCCAATATATATTATTTACTTATTGATTATTCCGAGATCTTGTGATGTGATATCAAGGATCAATTTCGTGCATATAGGTATCTTTGTACGTTAAGGATTATTTTATTCTATCTTTTATCTATATTAATAATTATATAACTGGAATCCTCGTTTAAGCTCGCGAGCTGGCTCGAGCTCAGGCCCGGGCTCGTTTAGGCTCGCGAGCTGCCTCGAGCTCGGGCTCGTTTAAGCTCGGCTCGATTGAGTTTTTTAACGAGCCGATCTTGAGTAGCTCAACTTATTTGCTTTCCTAGCGATAACGTTTCAAAACGAGTTCAGGTTGAAAGAATATGACTTTTAGTAAGGGTCGTTTTAATCATGTGTATATATTTTAACAAAGTTTTAATTTGACTTCATGTGATGATGCATATTAAATATAGGTGCATCTTGAGACGATAGGATTGGAGATATGGGATGACACGAATGGTTCCAGTACCCTAGCATACGCATCTGCAGATACAACGTAAGTAACTTACCACATGTAAAGTTCCATACAAAGACATTATGAGTTAAGACAAAGAGGTAAAATCCTGTTTGCGAATTAGAAAAAAACACTTTTATATACACTTAATATTATTCTACAAGTCTATTAAATAATGCAAACCTTTATTTGACAGCCTTAACATACTCTTTATTAGGCTAAAAAATATATTTTCTTTAGCAGCGATTTGAGAAAATATGTATTTACTTATGTTTTGATCAGATGAACAGCCACCAAAACCAACAATTACTCACATGACTATACTATTGTAGGAAATAAGGTTCGCCTATGAAGCAACAATCGCAAGCTTTAATTCAAGGACAAAAGAACTTGGTACCACAACACAAGGCTTTCCGATAGATGCACCAATCTGACATGCTTACGCCACCCGAATGAGATTTAACCAAAACTCTTGTAAGTAGCAAAAAAGAAAATACATTTAAATTAAATGTACATCAAACACTTACTCCAACTTCAAAATATATGTGATATATGATATACAAACACTAGATCTTATTTACTAATGATCTTGACATTTTGACATGATAGTACGTGGTTACATCAGCACTAACCCCGACAGCTTTCTCTATGAATTGTTTGCTATATGGTGTTGTCACACACATAGCTCAATGCGCGGCGACACATTTAGGTTTGTCAACGTCAACTCATTTGCGTTTAATCTGTTTTGTGTTGTATAAACGGGCCGGGTTTTGGGTTGTTACAATCTTAAATGAGTGTCCACTAACATTATATGTTTATTATGTTTACCAATATACACGGGTGTCATTTTGGGTTGAAGCCTCAAACGGGTGCAAACACCAAGTTTACAGTGATTGTTGCTGCAATTTTTGTTCTTCTACAACAGGTATGTTGCCTTACACATTAAATGAAGTTTTTTAGGAGATGAAAGACCCAATTTGCTCATTTAAATATGTCTATATTTTTTGTTCTTTATGTTTTTCTTGCAGGCTGAATTTCATTAGGGTTAACACACAAATGATCATATACAACATTTGGGCTGATGCGGAAGGGCAATAAGCTAAATTACGGGTCAATAGAGTTTGATTTTGTTTATTTTGTTGTGGAATCTAATCCTAAAGTGCACTCTTTGTAAAATTTGACTAAGGAAGATGATTAATTTATGAAATAGATTGTTTTTCTATTTATGCATTTTATTTGTGTTGTGAGAATTTAGTTGTCATTAATGTAGAGTAATTACAAAAAATAAAATAAAATAAATAATATATTTATATATATAAAAAAATATATAAATTTTAAAACAGCTAAAATTATGACGCGCCTAAACGCATGTCATATATATATATATATGTCGTAATTGCAAGTCATGAAAGAGTGTCATGAATGCGTGTCATAAAACATGACACGCAGGTGCATGTCATTTTCATTTTATGACTGGGCTATCATTGACACACATTTGTGTGTCATCTGTACCCATGACACGCATTGCGTGTCGTTAAAGGTGTTTTTTCTAGTAGTGCGTACACATAAAATATCATAGCTTTTAATCAATTAATATAATGTCATTTGAGAACATATGTTCATGTCTATCGAAAAAAAAAACATGATTATCCCAAAAACCACATTACCATAACTTTGATGATATAATCATTCTTAGAATTTTAAATTGATTGATCATGATAAATTTGTTGTAATTAATATTCTGGGTATGACAAATTTTTAATTGACTTTATATTTTACAATTAAAAATTGTGTAATCAAGAACATAAAAACGGAAAATTAAAATATAAAAAAGTGACTTGTTTCGTTTCATATGAATGTAATTGTCAGTAAAATGACAAATACATACTAACCTTAAAACCATGTTCAAATAATAGTGATTATTCTAAGTTAGAAAAATATTAGAAGGTTTAAAGTTATATAAAGTGAATGTAGTGATTATTATTTATAATAATTGAAAGTAGGGTCCCGTAACCTGAAACCCAACCCAAGAAAACTTGTACCCGAACCAAAACTAACCCGAGAAACTTGAACCCAATAAAATAGAACATGAACCAAAATAATTCGGGTTGGTTTTTGGTTCTGAATTCTAGGTTTCGGATCAACCCGAATTAAATTTTAGTTTTAAAATCATATATATTTTTAAGTATTAAAGGCTAAGCCTTAGCCGCTGGTGTGATCAGGATTTAGTCCAAGTCGATTGTTCTTATTTCACATATTATGAATCAAATGTGTATTGCTTATTGTTTTGAATATAAACTATAATAAACACTTTAATTATTTAATAACCAACAAGTAAAAGATAACCAACATAACCTCAATTTGTTGTATATGTATAAAAATAGAATTAATAAGTTAATATAATATTGGAATTATGTAAATAATCGATGAAAATGATATTATATGTTTCAATATCCTAAATGATTTTTGGAAAACGAAAATAATTGAATGGGATTGAACAAATTCTTTTTTTGGTTTAAAATATTAAATGTTTTTAATTAAGTAATTTAGCTTATAAGACATATTAAATTAAATATATTTAAGTATAAAAATAAGTATAAATCATGTTATGTTTTTGAATCATTTTGACCTGAGTTATGGAAGGAAATATTGAAAACTAAATGTTGATCTTCATATTTTTAAAACTCTTTATACTACGCAGAAAAGTCATATAAATAGATGATAGATAGTTCATATAGTAAATCGTTATACATATTGATTATAATTATAATAATCAACTTCAATGAATTAATGCTAAACACCAAGATATATATAATAGGTGTTTTCCATATTTGCAATATTTATACAAAATGGTTGTAGAAAATTAAGAAAATATACATTTTCTGAGTTCAAATGCATATGAGAAAATTTTAAATTCAAATTCAAATTTAAAAAAAGATGAGGAGAACTATGAGATTGACAAGTGGCGAAAATGATAGTATTTTATTAAAATAGATAGATTTGATTTTAGTAATTCAAAATTTATCATATTGGCGGGTGCGAAGCCAAACTTTAAAAATGTAACACAACAGTCTTAAGTTTCAAGTATTAGGCTATTAGCCGTCAACAAGCTTTTTTCATCAACGGGGTTAGATTCCGTAAGTTTTTGATGACGTGAATGTTGATGTGAACGATTGATTATATGACAAAAATAGAGAAGTGTACCGCAAATGTGGTAAAAAAATACTTTTAAATTTAATTAAATTTATCTAACAAAAATTAACGAACCGAACCCCTTTTTAACAAAAATAAATGAACCGTACTACTTTTTTTTAACAAAAATAAATGAACCGAACCACTTTTTAAATAAAAATAAGCGAAGCAACCCACTTTTTTTTAACAAAAATAAACAACCTGAACCTCTTATTTTGGCAAAAATAAACGAACTGAACCACATTTTACCAAAAATAAACGAACCGAACCACTTTTTAAGAAAAAGTAAACGAACCGAGCCACTTTTTTTTATAACAAAAATCAACGAACCGAACCACTTTTCTTAACAAAAATCAAAGAGCCGAACTACTTTTCAAATAAATTAAAAAACTCATGTTGAGAGGGTTCGGGTCAGAACATGTTTCGTGTCAGAAGTGGTTCAGGTTAGAATGGTGGCGGTTGTTCGGTTTTTTTTTTTATTTTTGATAAATAAAGTTGCTTGGTTCATTTATGTTTTGTCACACCTCAACTTAGAAGCTAGAAGTATAACAAATAATTAATATATTTTTTTAAATATTTTAGAGTATTGGTTGAAAATCATAAGTCTCTTCATTTGTGATAGTATTATACTCAATATCTCTCTTCATTTGTTATAATATTATACTCAAAATATCGAGAATTAAATACGTGACAATTGACACAAAAGTGTTAATTAGGAAAACCATAATTTTTATCTTTTACAATATTAAATCACCACCCTCTTCTATTCTTAATTCTTAATTACATGTAAAATAGTTTATAAAACACGTCAGTAACACATGTTGGTGAACAAGTTGACACTAAAATATTTTATATAATTAATTATTTCCTACGGATATCTTGTGACTCGACCCGTCATGGAAAAGAGAATAACCAAGTTCTATAATTCTGAATTACTACTACAAACTCAAGCTCAACTCGAAACCGCTCAGCAAATACCGTAGTGTTCGAGAACTTAGCAACTACCAATATACACAAGATCATTCCCACTCGAATATTACTTAGATCCGACCCATAACCAAGCGTGTATAAAACATTTATGAGTTACGTTTCTTCTTCAGGCCTTTAGTCTATTTTTCATTGCTTTAACCTTGATATACAATTTATTTGTATAAAACAATTGGACCTTTAGTCATTTTGCAACTTTACCATTTATGAATTACGTTTCTTCTTCATGAAGAAGCATCAATACTTGGTTTCTTCTTCAAGAAGAAACATCAATTTGACTATATCTTTTGCATGTAAAACTTAATGTTTCTTTAATTATAAAGAAATATTAATTTAACTATAACCTTTGCATATGAAAAGCTATGTTTATACTTTAAAGTAATTTTGTCAACACAAGGTTGAGTGAGCAACACACCAATTTAAATATACATATAGTATATATAAAAATAAGTAATTGCAACAAGTCATATGAGAATAAAAAATTAAACAAATAAGAAAGTATAACTGAGATGTCGAGAAGCACAAAACTATAACGACTGACTTATGATCATACTATTCTGAGTTTATGTTGAACGTTTCTGAATGCGGAAGGATATAAAGCAAATAAGCACATAAACAAGTAAGGTATAAGTTGTTATCACATAAAACAATAGTTGCAGTTTTTAGTATAAGTATATATGAGAAATATAATTTACGCATATGTCCCCGAAATGTAACATCCTGAAATTTCTAAAAAGTAATATTAACTATATAATTTAATTATGGTGGGAAAGTTTACTCGAGTTAGTAGAGAAATAATAAAATAGCATAGATGAAAGGTTGAGTAGGCTAATTAAATAAGAATAAGTATGGACCAAAAAGGAAAGATGCGCCTTAGATCCATAGGCTTAGGGGAGTATAAATACCCCTTAAACCCTAATCATTTCCATTATTATCCATCTCTACACCATAGCCTACACCATCAAAAACACACACAAAAATTATCCTTTAACCCGAGCCAAGATCCAAGGGTGAAAACCCGAACCCGTTGGTGCTAGATCGTCGTGACGAACCAAAACAACATCAAGACTAGACCGTGTTCGTAAACCTACTCGTTTAAGGTACGTTTATATCAAGAACTTGTTCGTTTAAGTTTGAATTTATTCTAGAAATTTTAGATCTGTTTTAGTTTGGTAAAAACGAATCCAATGAAGCAAAACTTATTGAAATTGATTAGCATTTGATAGGTTAATTGTTAACCCAAAAGAACCCTTAATATAGATGCTTAAATTGCACCAAACAAACACGGATATTTGGATGATTGGACCCTTGGGGTTTGTAGGCGCTGGCATTACGATTTCATTGGTACCTTAATCGTGTTGTTTCGTTAAGAAACGAAGGTTTATTGCAGATCTGGTATGATTTGATTGTTTTGTGTTCATATAGATTTTGACTTTGACCTCAGGGTCAAAGTCTGGATAATACTGATGTGATTCGTTAAGGTAAAGTAACGAATTAATTAGCCAATTTGTTCTGGCAAGATAACGAATCAGTTCACCAATTCGTTATGGCAAGATAACGAATTAGTTCGCCCATTCGTTATGTCCAGATAACGAATCAGCTCACTCAATTCGTTATGTTTAGATAACGAATCAAGTCAGGATCAGATAACGTAACCGACTTCAGCTGAGTTTCTAGCCCCATTTTCTTGTTATGTTTTCGGGGCTGTGTGCATACTCGATGTGAAGTGTGAATACACTTACCTTAAGTGGTAAGTGTATGCTATAGAGGATATACGAGTTAGTTATGAATTCTTGACGGTGCGTGAACGATCTTCGGATATTGCACGTATCGTCAAGGAGCATTATTGTTAAGTGGTTATTAGTGTGTATGAATGCTTTGATGTAACTTGTTTATTATGTAAATGATGAGCTGATAAGAAGTGTGTCGTAGACAAGTAGAATAAAGTGTGGTAGAAGTGGTAAGGGGTCTCTAAGGGTGTTAGTGGCATGATGATTGTACGTTGTACGGTAAGCCTATGCGTGCCTTCGTTATTAAAGTGGCATGATGAGAGTACGTAGGAGGATAAGCATCTACGTGCCTTCATTAACAAGTGGCATAACGTGAGTGCGTGGGAGGGCAAGCCTCTATGTGCTCCCGTAAACAAGTGGCTAAGGCGTAGGTGATAGATAAGTGGTCAAGTGGTAAGGTGAGCAGAATAGACAACGGATTATGTGTCTTCGAACACGTAAATAATTGCATGTAATGGTTGTATGGTAAGTTGTTTGATTAACTAGAACTCACTCAGCGTAGCTGACTTCTAGTATGCACGCAGGTGAGTAGACCGAGGAGCTAGAATGAGGATGACACATGACATGGATTGAATGGCTGGCATCTGAAGCTGGAAGAGAAATGATGATTTAAATATGATGTTGTATATGTTTGTTTTAAAGAAAAGATCAAATGTTTTGTATTGTATGATTAAATTAACGTTTTCGCGAAAGTTTTAATAAACTCTGATTTGTAGAACTGCATTTATGAGTAAATCCGACGGTAAAGTGAGGCAACGGGAACGGGGCCTTACACCAAACATGGAAAAGAAGTAAAATAGGGGAATGTGGTACTCACCTTAGCAAGAGATAAATGAATACGGTAGCAAACAAGAGTCACGCTCTTCGGGAAATACCGCCGAGAAAACCAAATAAGGAATAATTGTGGGAATAAATATAATTTCAACGACGTATCTAAAACTAGAAAGAGGATCGGGAATTCGGTGATCAGGGTGTTTTTGCTAAAGTTATTTATTACTTTAATTTATTATTAATTTTATTATTTTGGATCATTACCATTATTTATCAATGTTTTAACATAAATATTATCATTATATAAAATACATAAAAATACATAAACAAATAATTATAAAGATTTTAAAGTTTTTATAAAGAGATTTGTGTCAAGTAATTATTTTAAACTAAAAATACATTTAATGTACATATATATGTATAGGATGAGTATCATTACAGAACTGTTAAATTATTTAAGAACTTGAAGGAACCCTTAAAAACTAACGTTTTTTATAAAAAAAAATTTGTATGTTAGTGTTATTTGAGTGTAGTTTTATTATTTTTTATATCTAAAGTTACGATTACAATTTTAAAAATTAGTTTTTATATATCTTTGTTTTGTATTACACCTATGTAAATTTGTTAGTACATGAATTTTACACATATGTAAACTTGTGACTAATATATATAATCAAAATTTTTTACATAAAACATGATAATACTACTCTTAAATAATGTTAATATATATAAAAAATTAAAAAAATGTTTGGTTGTGTAGAGTTCCTAAGAGTTCTTAACTTTTAAAGAGTTCTTAAATGATACCAACCCTGTATGTATATATATATATATGTATATATATATATTTCTTCTAACGATTTCTTTTTAAATAAATATTGTAAATAACATACAACAATTAATAAATAATAATATTTATATGACATGTGATCTTTTATAAAATACATAAACTATAATTTTAATACGTTAATTAACAAAGATTATATTAAATATATATTTTTGATTAAAACTCTTTTTAAATATTAAAATCTTTACAAATCTATAATAATATATTACATACATACACACACACACACTATGATGTTTAACTAAAGTTCAAAAAACGATTAGTTAAAGTGTGGATTTCGATAAAAAATTGATTTATAATATTATTAGATGATTAAGTTTATGTGTATATCTATATATGAGTGTTAAAAGGTTTAAACCAAAAAAAAAGAACACAATGGGTTTGGAGGGGGTTTGAACCCACGACCTCTAGACTCCAACCATTAACACTAACCCAACTAGCTAACTGCTCTGGTTGATAAGTTGGGAATATCTCAGAACCAGAAATACATAACCAGACATATAAACGAATCCGTTATGAACATAAACCCTAGATTATAAACTGCTTAATCCTTGAACTGTTGTTTTAATTAACATTAGGGTTAACGACGAGCATTCAAAGACAATCAAATTTGTGTATCATAGTACCTTAAACGATGAACAATTGAGGGTTAATCATGTGCAATAGTAGCCGGCGGGTCTTGGTCAAGAACGAGCATGAGGAGTTGATTAGAATGAAATTAAGTATGGGGTTCTTGTTCGCCTGGTATACTTGATGATGTACATACCTTTAATTGGATTATGGTAACATAAATCTTGTGTATTTATGAACGTGTAAACGGGTATGGTAAATTGGATCATCACATATCACGAACGATCGATGTTTCCTAATTCATGAAGTCGGTTAGGCCGATTTTAGCAATATTAACAAATATCTAAGATCAATTCCATAGTTAACAAATGTATCGCTCAAGAATTGAACTCGGGTTGCACATGGATATGGATATAGGTTAATCTGGTAAATGGGTTAACTGGGTAAATGGGTTATAATGTTTTGAAATTGCAATTTAGTCCTTGTTGTATGAAGTTGGAAACATAGAGGGTTAAAACTATTGTTTTGGGTCATTTTAGTATATACTTGAAAGTTATTATAGTTACATTAAATATATATAATAAATAATAAGAATAAAATAATATTAACTCGATAAAGGTGACGTTTATTAATTAAAATTTCCCGAAGATGAAAACGGGCCGGGTAGAATAAATTTGGAAAAACCTGAGTTGTTACAGCCTCCCCTACTTTAGGGAATTTCGTCCCGAAATGAAAGGATACTATAACAAAACCATTAGATTTTTTGTTGAAGAATGAAAATTTTAAAAATTTATCATGACAAGAACTTTGAATAGTTAAAACAACGCTCCAAATGCAAATCCGATAAGGGCACTTATATATAGGATGTACCAGCGGCTTATCCGTCATGTCCTTATTATCTTTACATTTGTACCGTTATTCCAACTATCTTCAATTCTATATTATGTCACACAATATTACGCATCATGATTTCCATGCGAGGACTTCGATAATTATGTTCCGGACCATAATTATATTCATCGTCGGATGTTCCACATGATTCGTCCCATCGTGTGGATTTACAAAACGTTTGATTAAAACATGACTTTGAGAAAAATAAATTTTAAGGAGTTTTAATTTAGAACACTAGAGAGTCACCAAGGTATAAAATAATTTCAAAAGGTGCAATGGATTTTTATAAAGCAAAGAATTTTTAAGGCGACTTTTAAACGTAAAGATATAAGTATTTAAAGTTTAAGAAGGGTAGCTTATAAATAGTTAAGGTTAATGAAGGTAAAGAAATAAGATAGAAGTAGGCTTCAATAAAAAAAACTATTTAATCAAAAGAAACTTTATTTATTAGATAGAAGATAAATAGTCCAAATACGGAAATAATTCAAGGCCATAAAGAGGCGTTACAATACGTAATTAAGAAAATGACAAAATACGGTAAGATAGATAAAGCGAACGGAAAAAGTCTTCATGATCGTTAAGTTGCTTAATTGGCGTGACTTGAGGTAACATGAGGAGTTGCAGGAGTAGGAGCAGTTGAGGTAGATTGATTCGGCATTGCTTGGAAAACTGGAGCTTGAACGGTTTGCAAGAGTTGTTTGATGGAAATATTTCTGGTAAACTTGAGCTTGTGGCTGCGAGGTTTGGTAGTGTTGGGTTTAGTAAAGTTGACCTTGATTAATGGAAGGAGCTTGAGGGACATGAGGTTGATGGGTTTGAGCCTGGTAAACATAGGTTAAGTAGTATGGTGTAGTCGTGGATTGGGCTTGATGAGCTTGGGTAAGTTGAGGGCACGTATTACGGAGGTGATTTGGGTTTCCACAATGGTAGCAAGCACGGGTATTAGGAACACCGGGTTGAGCAAGAGGGGTAGGTTTTTGCGGGATGTCTTGTGCAGTAGGCGGGACACGCAGGGGTTAGCAAGATGGCCGTAACGGTTATATTGGATGCAGCGATGACTGATGACGGTTACAAATGGAGCATAACAGAAAAGGGCCGAGGTAAGGTTTCTTGTTGAGGAGACTTGCGGGTGGTTAGGATTTGTTGCAGCAAGGTTCTTACGTTTCTTGTTGTGAGGATGAATGGAGGTAGATGATTCGTAGACACCAACAAAGAAATTAGTGCGAAAAGTTGAATCGGTTGCTTGCATCACTATCCTACGGATCGCAACAACTATCTCTTTGACGATACAGGCAGCCATACGGTGGTCATGAGAATCAGACGATTGATGTCGAAGATGAAGGTGGTTTCTTAGATGAGACCTTCTACGAGGACCAAAAGAATAAGGGTTTATAAGGTGAAGGATAAGTTGAGGAGGTCATAAGAATAGTGAAATGTTTAACTATGTGGATAACTTATAATAAAATTGCCTTAAAAAGTAAGAGGAATTGCGTCATGAGGATTAAAACTAATAGTTTATAAGATGAGGGGGGTACATTGCATAAATAGTTATTATATGATGTAGTCAATATGATTAATGTGTGATGACTACATGAGAAGTTAAGTCAGTTTCAAATTTAGATTTTTATTTAGTTTACAATAAACTAACGAAATATAAATTGTGGATGTTGGTCTCCCATGAGCTTTCAATGGCAATTTGAATGGCTCAACGATCTAACGAATAAAAACAACTAAGTTGGACAGCCCATGAGCGTTACATGGCAATTTGATTGTCCCAACTAATTAACGAATTAACAATGCAATGAAGTTTGTTGGCCCAATGAGCGTTACATGGCGTTTTAACCGACCAAACTAAATAACAAACCAACGAGAGAAATATGAGTAGTTGGAGCATCCCGTGAACCACCACGTATGATGAACTCCAACAAAAACACAAAAACAAGATAAGAAATGGATAGTAGGAGTGCCCATAGATTCCATGGATTTTTCACCCGACTAAGCATTAAAATAACGGAACACAATAATCGGGAAAACCGAGTTTAGCCACGAACCACCGTGAATTCGGTTTAAAAATATTATAAGGAATGCAACCACTAATGTGGTCACAGTTGACAGCCTAGGGTGTAGGTGATATGGCATTTTCGGGTCTCTAATGGGTCCATAGGGTCGAGTACTATGGCCAGGTTATCTTCCAGGAAAGGAATATCGTCTTACCTTTATTCTTGGAATTTTGCCAAGGCCTAACTCACAGTTTTCTCTTCCCCTTTCATTTATCATAGGGACATGCCACATAACCTAGCCCTAAAATGTACGAGCGAAAACAACAGGTGGGAATTCTTAAGGAATTTTCCGAAAAAAAAGCAATCTTATTTTGAAAAGTTTTCTTAGAATGTTGAGGCATAGCCTCGAGTTTGTGTGTGTGCGTAACAATACAATAATTAATAAATAATTATCTAGGAAAGCTGTAACCAACTTAAAATTGAACACAAAACGGTAAACAGAGAGGCACATATAAGGCTCCTAAACACGTGTCTAAGGCAATTTCTAACGACCTAACTTAACCCTTCGGCTCTGATACCAATCTGTCACACTCCAACTTACGGTGGAAATGCCGGGGCATGAACTGATTGCTCACAACTTTTCAAAGGTTACTATCAATCAATATTATAAGTTTCTATATCTATTAATTTAAATTACATATAAAACAAAATCCATACAACATTCAAACAAAACAATAACATATCAAACAAATATAGATCATAAATAATATTGTCTCGTTAATATTTTCTTCTAGCATACATCCTTAAGTGGTCTTCTAATTACTTCACAGCACACGAATACTTGCATATGCGTTGAAAATAAAGTAGTTTTTTCAACACAAGGTTGAGTGAGCAACACACCAGTTTAAATGTATATATAGTATATATAAAAATAAGTAATTGCAACAAGTCATATGAGAATAAAAAATTAACCAAATGAGCAAGTATAACTGAGATGTCAAGAAGCACAAAGGCTATAATGACTGGCGTATGATCATACTATTCTGAGATTATGCTGGACCTCTCCGAATGCAGAAGCATATAAAGAAAATAAGCACATACACAAGTAAGGTTATAAGTTATTAACACATAAGACAATAGTTGCAGTTTTGAGTATAAGTATATATGAGAAATATAATTTACGCATATGTCCCCAAAATATGGAAAAAATAGTAAAATAGGGGAATGTGGTACTCACCTTAGCAAGAGATAAATGAATATGGTAGCAAACAAGAGTCACGCTCTTCAGGGAATACCAACGAGAAAACCTAATAAGGAATAACTGTGGGAATAAATATAATTTCAACGACGAATCTAAAACTTGAAAGAGGATCGGGAATTCGTTAATTGGGGTGTTCTTGCTAAAGTTATTTATTACTTTAATTTATTATTATTTTATTATTTTGGATCATTACCATTATTTATCAAAGTTTTAACATAAATATTATAATTATATAAAATACATAAAAATACATAAACAAATAATTATAAAGATTTTAGAGTTTTTATAAAGAGATTTGTGTCAAGTAATTATTTTAAACTAAAAATACATTTAACGTGTGTGTGTGTATATATATATATATTTCTACTAACGATATCTTTTTAAATGAATATTATAAATAATAGACAGTAATTAATAAATAATAATATTTATGAAATATGATCTTTTATAAAATACATAAACTATAATTTTAATATGTTAATTAACAAGATTATATTAAATATACATTTTTGATTAAAACTCTTTTTAAATATTTAAATCTTTACAAATATATAATAATATATTACATATATATATATATATATATATATATATATATATATATGTACATATATATGATGTTTAACTAAAGTTCAGAAAACGATTAGTTAAAGTGTCGGTTTCGATAAGAAATTGATTTATAATATTATTAGATGATTAAGTTTGTGTGTATATCTATATATGAGTGTTAAAAGGTTTAAACCAAAAAAAAAGAACAAAATGGGTCTGGAGGGGGTTTGAACCCGCGAACTCCAGACTCCAACCATTAACACCAACCCTACTAGCCCATTGCTCTGGTTGATCAGTTGGGAATATCTCAGATCCAGAAATACATAACCAGACATATAAACGAACCAGTTATGAACATAAATCCTAGATTATAAACTGCTTAATCCGTGAACCGTTGTTTCAATTAAAATTACGGTTAACGACGAGCATTCACAGACGATCATATCTGTGTATCATTGTACCTTAAAATGATGAACAATTGAGGGTTAATAATGTAAAATCGTAGCCGGGGGGTCTTGGTCAAGAACAGGCATGGGCAGTTGATTAGAATGAAATTGAATATGGGGGTCATGATCTTCGGGTATACTTGATGATGTACATACCTTTAATTGGATTATGGTAACCGAAATCTTGTATATTGATGAACGTGTAAATGGGTATGGTAAATAGGATCATCACATATCACGAACGATCGATGCTTTCTAATTCATGAAGTCGGTTATGCCGATTTTAGCAATATTAACAAATATCTAAGATTAATTCCATAGTTAACAAACGTATCGCTCAAGAATTGAACTCGGTTTGCACATGGATATGGGTATAGGGTAATCGGGTTAACTGGGTAAATGGGTTATAATGTTTCGAAATTTCAGTTTAGTCCTTGTTGTATGAAGTTGGAAATATAGAGGGTTAAAACTATTGTTTAGGGTCATTTTATTATATACTTGAAAGTTATTATAGTTAAATTAAATATATATAATAAATAATAAGAATAAAATAATCTAACTCGATAAAGGTGACGCTTATTAATTAAAATTTTCCAAAGATAAAAACGGGTCGGGTAGTATAGATTTGGAAAACCCCGAGTTGTTACATCAAAGCTTGAACAGGACATTGACTCTATATCGCGTGCTAGTGCTTAAATCGTCAAAACATTAGGGCTCGACTCATGGGCACGCGACTTGAGGCTATGTATGTGTTTTGTTGGTGTGAATGAGGAAGACTCCATGGGACCCCTCTTATTGGCTGATTTCTCATCCCTTTGCGTATCACGATGACCAAAAAGACAAGCCATTGCGTAGCGCGATGACTCAGGTTATTCGGGTGATGCCAGGTGTTGACACGTGGCTTGCCATGCGTGCCTTGTGTCGACACGTGGCTCAAAACATGTCATGTTTCCGTGGAAGCTACGTCGCGTAGCACGCTGCCGCCCAAATATAGGGTTTTGTGATGTCTCCATCGTGTATATCAAAATTTTCCTTTTGGTCCATCTTCACAAAATACAAAGGCGGCTCTCAAGTGGCTCGTGGTGATGCAAGTATACGAAGTGCAAAGTGCGCCATCAAAGCACCATATTACGCCGATTGCACTTCACCCGAGCAAGTGCCCTCGCCAGAGCCCGTATGCGTGCGCGTCGGGTGCTTCATACCCTCTCTAAGACCATTGAGTGTGTCATGTCATATAAGAATAGTATATTGCGAGCCTTCCTTCTTATAAGGAGCTCACAATTTTGTATTTTTAGCTAAGTGGGACAAGTTTACTTCCTTTTTATACTCATGTTGGATAACTCTACTTTCATCTTTTCCCAATGTGGGACAAACCCACTTTCTTATTTCCCATTCTAAAGTAAATATTTTGGAAATACTTTGGGTTCCTTAACCTTTTAGGTTGACTAAATTGGTTAAAAATTTTCCGAATGTTGCATCCTCCCCACCTTGGAATGAATTCCATCCTCGA
Source organism: Bidens hawaiensis (assembly GCF_021521415.1). NCBI lineage: Eukaryota > Viridiplantae > Streptophyta > Magnoliopsida > Asterales > Asteraceae > Bidens > Bidens hawaiensis. The sequence goes on along the minus strand of NW_027494665.1, from coordinate 156,628 downwards.
GATTCATTCAAACAGATGTGGGTATTTCTTTTTCATTTCTGATTCGAACTCCTAGGTATATTGTGGACCTCTTCGGGGGTTATTATTTTGACTAACTGTAGTCTTCCTATTTCAAGTTTCTTTATTTGAAAATCTTTTATCTATAAAGTTTTTTCTACAAATTTTAGATTTTTGTTGATTTCCACATCTCTCAGTGGCACGACTAAAGTTTCGCTTGCCAAAAATTTACGCAGATCAGAGAGATGATATACATCGTGTATTCCATTCATCTATTTAGGCAAGCGTAAGCGATATGATACTGTTCTGATTCGCTCTAACACTTCAAATGGTCAAACGAAATGAGGACTTATCTTTTTCCTTTATGCCAATTCGTACAATACATTTTCAAGGTGATACTTTCAATAGCACTTTGTCGTCTACTTGAAATACTAACGGTTTACGACGAACATATGCGCAACTTTTTTGTCTATCTCTAGAGGTATTTGGTCGCTCTATGATTTGTAATACTTTATCTGTTGTTATCTGGACTATCTCTGGTCCAGATACTTGATTATCTCATGTTTCATACCAACATACCGGCGTTCTAAACTTACAGCCGTATAATGCTTCAAATGGTACGACCTGAATACTTGTGTGATAACAGTTGTGTTATGAGAATTCCATCAGCGGGAGATGGTTATCACAACTTCCTCATAAGTCTACACACATGCTCGGAGCATATCTTCTAGGGTTTGAATTGTTCTTATGCGATGCCCATTAGTTTGTGGATGATAAGCATTTCTAAGATTCAATTGTGTACCTAAGGCATCTTGAAAACCTTTTTCGAATGTAAATCTACTGTATCGGGCATATATGATAGATAGTGGCACACCATGTAGTGCTACAATATTGTCCACATATATCTGTGCCAATCTATTCATAGAATATGTTTCCTTGACTAGTATAGAATGAAAATTTTGGTTAATCTATAATGATCACCCATTTTCACATTAGAAGCACGGGTTGTTGTAATAAGCATGATGGCTTTGGATGTTCAGTTTTGACTTGTAAATAAGTCAAACGTTTTTCAATATATAAAGCAATATCTCTCTTCATTCCATTCCACTAGTAGTTGTGCTTAAGATTTTGATACATCTTATCACTACTGGGGTGCATCATGTATTTTGACCTACGAGCTTCATTCATTATTTTTAGTGCAAATTTCCAATAATTGGTACCCTTATTCTATTTCCAATAATATTATAATCTTCTTTGACTAGCAAGTCAATGGTACCATTTCTCTTTTCTTCTGCAATCTGGTTTTCTTTGATTGCTTGCTTTTGAGCATTCTTGATTTGTTTGATTAGACGTATTTGAAGGTCTAATCTTATAGCTCTAACCCTTTTGGGTTTCTCATGCTCTTTCCGACTTAATGTGTTTGCTACAATATTTGATTTTCCCTCATGATAAACTATTTCACAATAATAGTCATTCAGAGTTTCCATCAATCTTCTTTAAAGCATATTGAGTTCTTTTCAATCAAAGATGTGTTTCAAACTCTTATGATTAGTGTACACGACAAATTTAACTCCATAGAGATAGTGCCTCCATAAATTAAAACCCAAAATTATGGTACCTAACTCTAGATCATGAGTCTTATTGTTCATTTCATGTACTTTCAATTGTCTAAAAGCGTGTGCTATAATACTATTCTTTGCATTAGGTCACAACTGAAACCTATACGAGATACGTCACTAAATATAAATACAACAAAGTCCTCCGTACCTTTTGGTAAGGCCAATATAGGTTCATGAGTATGTTTTTGCTTCAACATATGGAATGCTTCCTTTTGTTTTGGTCTCTATTTGTACTTACATTTTTATGGGTTAACAAAGTTAAAGGGATTGCTATTCGAGTGAAATTTTCAATGCATCTTTTGTAGTATCCAGCAAAACCTAAGAAACTTCTAACTTAGGTTGGCGATCTAGGAATCTCTCATTTGGCTACAATTTCAATATTTGTAGGATCTACTTGTATTCCATTTGCATTGACAATTTGGCCAAGTAATTGCACTTCATGAAGCCAAAATTCACACTTTGAGATTTTAGCGTACAATTTCTCATTTCTAAGTAATTCAAGTAAGATCCTAAGATGAACAATATGATCTTCCTTAGATGTAGAATAAATAAGTATATCTTCGATATATACGATTAAAAATTTATCTAAATAAGGTTTGGAGATTTTGTTCATCATATCCATGAATTTAGCCTGGAGCATTAGTAAGTCCAATTAGCATAACCATGAACTCATAATGTCCATACCTTGTTCTGAATATAGTATTTGGGATATCTTCTTCTTGAACTTTAAGTTAATGATAGCCCGGACGCAAATGTATCATTGAAAAGAAACTTGCTCCTTGCAGTTGATCGAGTAGGTCGTCAGGCAGATATCAATTCTTGATAGTTACTTTGTTCAAGGCTCTATACTCGATACACATTCTCATAGACCCATACTTCTTTTTGACCAACAGTATCGGAGCTCCCCATGATGATGAACTTGGTCGAATAATGCCTTTCTGCAAGAGTTCATCCAATTTTTTCTTGAGTTCTTTCCTTACTGTAAGTCATGTGAATGGTTCTTTCAATGTGATATCACACAATCTCGTGATTAGGCGGAAACTAACACGAGTTGATTCAATAAGATGTAAGCAAACACAATAGGAACATGATGAATATGCTTCAAAACACATGTATATTAACGTCTAGTGCTTAAGCACAATGGGTTAGACAACACCGATATCTCTCTCTATTACGTCTCACACCGCTAACCCTATAATAAACCTAGTTACATGGTTTATATAGAGAATACATACAAGCCCAACACTACCCAAAAGCCCACCGAGATCCATGTGATCTTGGTTTACAATATGGCCCAATACAATTACAAATCACATTGATACTAGTCCAACAATCTCCCCCTTGGCTTGTATCATCAACATTAATCGTGCTCAAGAATATTTGTGTCCGCCTCTTTATAAGCACCAGCCCATAAACCTGTACGAATTATTGATCCAACCATGCATGTATACTCCTTAGATGCTGGCTCGTACAACGGCTCAGTCATGATCTGAAAGTTGCTAAGAGTCTTGATATCTTTCTCATCAAACTTCAATAAGTTGCGTGGATCAACAAATTGAAACTACCTTTTCGTAGACGAATGAAGACAGTTTCTATCTCACCATCATATGTCTAGAACTTCATGTCATTCCAAAGCACCGTTAGGAATTCTTGTAGAAAGCGAATGTGAGTTGCCTTTTTAGTTCCCGGCCACATTACATTGACCATTGTTTTCCCGGTCTTCGGATCTCGTACCCCTTTGGCTTTCTTTAAGAATGATTATGCTGTGGCCATATTAGGGAACCCTCGATCAACTTGACTCCTCAAAAAGTTCCAGAAGTCGATTTCCTTTTTGTCGTTGTTGGGGTTGTGAAAAGGAGCGTTGATCAAGCCACTCAGATCAACTTTTGTCCATGATCCAAAGTCTTTCATTTTCTTGTAGTACTCAGTGTTGCCAGAACTCCTTTTTACCCACCACATAGCTTTATCAACATCAAATCTCCATGACACAACACCTGATCGATCACCATACTTGTCAGAAAATCCCTTTTGGAATTCCAGGATGAATTTATCAGGTTGATCGGAGGACTCCGCATTCTGGTTTGAGTTCTTCATAATCATAATTTTCTTTTGAATTCTTTCACTTTGTTCGGTAATATTTGGAGGGGCAACAAGGTATTGTTCCAGTGTTTCGGAAGCATCTATGTTTATAGAAGGACGCGCACTGGAACTACCACCTTAATTATTATCATTTGTATTTGCAGCAATGTCTTCACCACTTTTAAATTCATCTCTAAATTTCTGAATAAGCTTTTGTTGGAGGTCTAAGTACATAGTATAGAGGCCGACCATATTTTTTTGAAGTTCATTGATATTTAAATCTTTATCAGAGTTACTTGCTTCAAGCTCTTGAATTCGTACATCCTTCACAACTGAGTCTTGTTCAAGTTCAAAGAATCGTCGTTGTAAGGACTGTACATCAACAGGTTCAACATCAAGAGCAATCTCATTGCCCTTATCTGACAAAAACTTGTATTGCATTGCCAGAATGTGAGCAATCTTGTCAACGTCTCTTGAACTTTGTTGACCAATTGGGTCAGATGATCCCGATGGTTTGTTTATGGACTAGTCGAGGGCTTCAAACTCGAACTCATGAGAAATATCATCAAAAATCTGATCTTGATTTCGATGTTCAGCAGTGGACAAACCTGCATCAACTTGAGCTTCAATAATTTCGGGCTCAGAATCTTTATGTTGACTTGTTGGTGTAGTTTTGGCAACCGTCACACCCGTTCTCGGATCTTTCTTTCGCCTTTTTCTTGGAATAAGATCGGTGACTGGTTCCTCTTGAATATCTTCATCTTGTGTCACTGTGATTGATTGAGGAGGCTTCAACGCGGACTGGAGCTGATCTTTAAATATCTCAAAATCTTTCAATTGATCAGCAGTAGGTACAGTTTGTTCATCCTGGTGCTCAATCTCCATGCGTTATGATGGAGAACTCTCCGGCTCATCATCGCAGAAATAGTCTCATAAGCTGCACTGAACCGCGAAGCAGGTGTCACATGCTCATCAGCAACTGAGGCACTACCAGTAGCAGTGACAGCCTCAGTTTTAGCAAATCTTCCAAATTTGACCAATTTGTGAAGTTCCTTGTATACCACTTTGGCCCCTTTCGTGAATGCTTCATCAAACCAAACTTGTGGGGACCCATAGCTTTCAGATCAAGTGTCTCTACAGATTTAACAAGGTTAGGATAGTAATAGTCAAATATCATCTCTAAGAACCTTGGGTACATCAGGAACATCTCTTTCTTCTTGCCTTTAAGGTTGCTTATCCTCTCATCGAACACAAACTTAGAGTAATAGTAGTTCCAGTCGATGATCAAAGCAACTACATCCAACATCTGAATATGGCTGATCTCATCAGAACCCCCTTTTCTTCCTGAGACAAAAGTGAAGAATGCTTGAATTAAGAACCTCCAGTATGGATGGAATAACTTCTTGATGGCTGGAGGGTACGATCCTTCATATCCCATCTTCAGGGCTATTTCAGCAACGACATCGGTAGAATATTCGGCTAGATAATCGGGTTGATCACCGAACATCAAAACCTCACGAATAGTCACCTTTGAAATACTAATAGGGTTCTTCTGAATCTTAGACTCAATCACCACAGCTGCCCCAGAACCTCTCTGGTTGATGGAAGCATGATTCCAAAAATCTGTCACCATCTTCTTGCAAATGACAGGAGTTTCTCGTAAAGCATGAGAAATCCTACACGTGTTAAGTCCCACTATCATTGACCTGAATTCTTTGTGGACAAGAGGTGGATCATATAAACATCCTGCAATGCTGTAAGTATCAACAAATTTCAACGATGTCTGATCAGCCATAACTGCAACAAACGAGTCAAGTTAATAATATATTCACTTAACTGGATAGATACTCATCATATATATATTATAAACATGCTATGGACATCATGGATAAGAACAGGGACTGGAAACAAAATATAGACAATATAAGTCCTTAGTTGCAAATTTGTCCAGATTATATTAAAATTAATCAAATTCATGTTGTTTTCGGTCCCCTAAAAAGAGTTTTATGTCAATTAGAGGAGTTTTCGGTCCATGTAATGAATTCGCTGTCCAACATTTGTTCATGAATTGTCCTGTACAACCGAGAACATGAGTTCTCGGTCAATCAATGTTGGTTCTCTGTCAAGGTTTGACCGAGAACCCTTGATATTTCTGAAGATCTTTAAGGGTTCTCTGTTTGACCGATGGTTTTTGGTCAAACCTCCCCGAGAACCTTAAACCAAATCTCTGAGGATCTTTGCTTTAGACCCCTTAAGAAACCCTTGGGTTTCGTCTTAAGATTCACATCATCTTCCCTAAACCACTAGAAACTCCATTTACGTAGAACCTGCAACACCTAAGATTTATACTATGACCGAAAACACAATAATCAACTTTTCACATCACAATCATACATAGAAATTACACATCACAATCAAATATCTTTGTTAATATAGCCATTGAAACCAAAGATCCTCATTAATTTCCAAAGGTCGTTTAACAGTAACCCGAGAACCTCTACCAAGGTTTCATATACCTTTTAATGCCAACAATTTGAAGGAAAAATATGAATATGATGACAACGAAGATGAATGAATTAGAAGCTTAGGGTTTTCGGCTAGAGAGAAATTAATGATTTGAGATTTAAGATAATGAAACCAATAATGCAGATTTATGCCTTTTAAACTTCAAAACTTTAAGTTTGGGCCGAAAACCCTGATGGGCCGAAGACATGTGAGCCAAACCATCAAATCCAAGTTACATTCATCAAAAATTTTATGGGCCATTATGACTTGGGCCGAGAACAGATTTCAAGCACAAACATGGCTTGATCCATCTTTTTAAAACAATATCTTACAACATTCGTTTCGACAAGAGTAATCATGAGGAAAAAAATAAAATAAGAACAAATAACTATAAAAAACAAACTAAAAGTAGAAGTAATGATACAAGAAAAATTTAATCACTTGGTCTTCTTGTAATATAGCAAATTTTGGGATCAGATTTCAGTTTTGATAAACACGCAACCTCTTAAGAAAAGTTCCGAACATGGAATCATATTGATTAAGATGCTTTCATAATGATTCATCTTCAGCATTATTAAGACGTAGAGAGACAGGTTGATAACATGTATAGTAAACTTAGCATGACTTTCATTTCATAAATGGTACGATTTATGTTCAATTAGCCATAAAAATCTTAGATGAACATCACTCACGGACCTGTAATGCCTCCTATATCTTCTCAAAGCGTATTTGGTTTTCCCTAGACCACCCCAATTTGACTCTAACCACATAATGCTTGATCAAAAGATTTTCCTTATTTAAACGAAAATTTTAAGCTTTAAGGTTGAACGGTGGATTTACAAGCCATCCGGACTTACATGCCTTACATTCAGAGTGTTTAGGACTTATTTGAATGCCCCACACTTGTAGTTCTAGTTTGATCCTTTAAGCTTTTGAAAAACGAATTTTAATGACCCAGTATTATACATACACAAATATTTTTTTTTTATATATAATTCAAAAGCATAATATTTTTGGAGATCTGGAGATATGCACATTTCTTCAAAATGACTCTCCATAGTAAGTTTAGCAGATTTAGTTTATATCACTTCAACTTTTACGCATCATGGAAAGCTACCATGCAAATCAATGACTGTTCTAACGCCTTTTAAGCCTAGTAACTTCACACGTTATGCACACATAATCAATTTTACCGTCAATTTCCAAAGGTTGGATCAATTTTCATTTGAAAATACTTTAAGCTTCTAAAAAGCTCTTAATTGAATAATCATATCACTTCCTAGTAGAGTTACAGAAGACAATTTTAAATTTAGTCGCCCGAGTCACTTTTGGTTCTAAGGTAAATGGCTATCCGTATGTCTACATGTCCCTTGAACTTTGACCAACCGACATACATTTAAGCGAAAGAATTAAAACAAAACAAACCACAATCGCCGAAGTTGCTTTCAATCTTCAGGTGAATGGCTATCCCATATGTCTACAAGTAGATGACCTGACCAAACATATACAAGTATATGTCCCTAAACTTGAGTAACCGATGTAATTTTAAGCGAACGTGTAAAAAATCTTTAGTTTATAAAACACACACACACTCTTTTTGAATTTTTTAATTTTCTCCCCTTAAATTTGTGCAAAAACTTTTACCAAAGAAAATGAAAACAATTATGTACAAATTCAACCTCAAAAACACTCAATCATCGAAATGAAACATTTTAAGAAGCCCCACAAGCATATTAAATCTGGCTGTTCCAACCGGTTTTGTAAATAAGTCCACCACATTATCAGTGTGAACTTGCTCAAGATGAATCAATTTACGGTTGTAACAGTCACGAATGAAATAAATGTTAATTTCAATGTGCTTTGTTTTTTAATGCTGAACAAGATTTTTAACAGTAGCAATAGCAGCATCATTATCACAAAAGACTGGAGTATCAAGAAATTCCAAACCGTAATCCAGCAATTGATGTTGCATCTATATAACCTGTGAACAACAGGCTGATGCAACAACATATTCAGCCTTGGCAGTAGATGTAGGCACCGCTTGTTGTTTCTTGCACTGCCATGAAATAAGTCGATTACCCAAGAATTGACATCCACTAGACATTGATTTCCTGTCAATATCATCTCCACCGTAATTGCTATCAACAAAAGCATATAAATCAAAATCTGATTTTTTGGGATACCAAAGACCTAGCTTCGGTTGCACTTTTAGATATCTAAAATTAAGTTTAACAACAATTAAATGAGAAAGTTTAGGATTAGCCTGGAAATGAGCGCATTGACAGACAGCAAACATGATGTCAGGGTGACTGGCGGTGAGATGCATCAGGGATCCGATCATTGATCTATAGTAAGTTTGATTTATTGGATTCTCTTCCGGATCAGATGACAGAAGAGGTCTTTCCGCCATAGGATTTTACGCGCTCTTAGAGTCTTGAAACTCGAGCTTTGCAAGCATGTCTTCAACATATTTTCCTTGAAGCAACATACTTCCCGTCGAACTCTGATGAACCTGTAATTCCAAAATAGTTTTCATCTCCCCCAACAAACTCATTTCAAATCTCTTCTTCATAACTTCTTCAAATTTAGAACATAGTGCTGTACTGGTAGACCGAAGCTGATGTCATACACATAGATCTGAACCAAAATCTAATCTTTCCCAACAGTTTTAAGGAACAATGTCTGATAAATGGGACCTCTCTTGTATCCATGCCATAGTAGGTGAGCCATCAAGGTAGCATACCATGCCCAAGGTGCTTGGTGAAGACCGTAAAAGGCGTTGTCTAGCTTGTAGACATGAGTTGGATGATTTGAATCAACAAAACCTGGTGGCTGATCCATATAGATCTCTGGACTTCTCCATACAAAAACTTTGTCTTGACGTTCATCTAATAAACCGTGAATCCCATGAAGGAGGCATATGCCAGAAAAATCAAGATGACCTCAAGTCGAGCCACAGGAGCTTACAATTCAGTGTAGTCTAAACCTTCATCCTGACGAAAGCCGCGAACTATGAGCCGCGCTTTGTTTCGAACGATAATACCCGCATCATCTTGCTTGTTACGGAAAACCCATTTTGTATCTAATGCTTTCTTTCTAACTGGTAGTTCAACCAACCTCCAAACCTTGGGTTTATAAAACTGATTCAATTCCGCATGCATGATATCCACCCAGCTTGGCTCTTGTAGCGCCATTTCAACTGACTTAGGCTCAATCTAAGACATGAAATAGGAGAATAAACAGCTATTGATGTGTCCTGTATGACTTCTGGTTTACACGCCTGTTTCAAGAGGACCTATGACATTGTCAATTGGATGATCACGTTGGATTCTTGTCGGAATTGAATGACCTGGAACTGAGCTGGTGGTGGGAAAACTAGTTTGATCTTCAAGGATTTTAGAAAGTGGATTCTTCCATCCAGATGTCGCCGACTGTGTGAGTACGAAGTACTGACAATGTATTCATTTGGTATGAAATCTGGGAATAGAGTGCTTCCAAAAATTTGACGAATCGTACTCTCCCCCCTCAACTGATGAACCTGCAGGTGCTGGTGAAGATACAGTTTTGTTAACATTTTCTTCTTGACCAGCTGACAATGGCTGAGTAGTATCCATTGATTTTGAAGGATCAATACCCAACACTGGAGACATATTAGAGTCAGCAGGTATGTCTTCTTCTTCATCAACAGAATTTGAAGCATCAGCACCCGAAATTTTTGTATAGACAACTAGAAACACATTAAAAGGCTTAAAAAGTTCAGTATAATCAAATAACCAGTCAGGACTGACACAAGCATAAGTCTCATTTTCTTCTAACCAGCGCACATCATAAGATTCCACTATCTGCTTCGTTGACCTGTTGTAAACTCTGTAGGTGGTAAGACCACCATATCCAACACAGTAACAATCATCAGTTTTGGCTCCAAACTTTGGAGTTGTTTCAAGATTTAGCATAGTACATGGACACCCAAAAGCACGAAAATGTGCAATCGTGGGCTTGTGACCGTAAACAATCTCATACGGAGTCTTCATCTGAGATTTGTTGATCAGCACTCGATTTTGAACGTAACATGCCTTGTTAGCAGCCTCTGCCCAGAAGATCAAAGGCAGCTTTGAATCACACATCATAGTTCTTGCCCCCTCGATAAGAGTCATGTTCCTTCTTTCAGCAACTCCATTTTGTTACGATGTCTGAGCTGAACTATACTATCGAAGCACTCCCTTTTCGGCATAAAAATGATTCATTTTTGAGTTCTTGAATTCTGTGACGTTGTCGCAGTGAATACCCTTTAGCTCTAAGTTGAGTTTATTCTCCATAAGCACCACAAAGCATTTTATCAATTCTGCAGTCTCACTCTTATTTGACAAGAAAAACACTCATGTGAAACGTGAGTAATTATCAGTAATAACTAGACAATAAGAGTTATGAGAAAGACTTAAAACATGAACTGGACCGAACAGATCCATATTCAGCAATTGAAAAACTGATGAAATGGTAATAACAAGTTTTGGCTTGTGAGATTTACGAATGTGTTTACCCAAAGCACATGCTACACATTATTCAATAGTAACAAAATCCTTGACAGGCAGACGCACCAACTCGTTTTTGGCAAGGCGGTTTACATTTTTGTTGTTTGCATGACCAAGACAACGATGCCAAAGAACGTCATTATGTTCTGACACTTTTGAAAATAAACAGGTGATTTCATCATGAACATTTTTGTTCATGTCGATCACATAAGCATTATCTTTTTTCTGCGATCGAACAAAAACCCAATATTCTGGTATGATGATACCACGTTTCAATATTAAACACTCTTTGTTAGTAAAATGGATTGAAAAACATTTATCACAGGTCGGCGAGACGCTGAACAGACTGTGCTTCAACTCAGGAACGAAATTAACATTTTCAAACTTTAGAACACCATTACTTACAGTACCCTTTTGAGTAATATTCCCCTTCTCTCCTCCCGCAAAGGAAATATATCCACCGTTAAATATTTGAATGTCGTGTAGTTGGGAAATGTCTCATGTCATGTGCCTAGAAAAGCCACTATCAACATACCAAGGTTTGATGATATTCCTCCATAGATGATTCTACACAATGGGTGAGATTAGTTAGTTTTTGGTACCCAGTCCATAGTAATACTAGGTAAACCTGATTTATCTAAACTTGTCACTGGTTTCCATGACATGTCTTCTCTATTATCTAAGATTGAGCATGATTTCTTGGTCACCAGAGATTTAGGCAGCCATTCATATCTGGTTTTAGAAGTTTTTTTATTAGCATGAATGGATGATTTAGTCTATGGTTTACGAGCGGAAGCCACAATTGATTTTGACTTCCGAACTTGTTTCGGTCCAAAAACCAACTTGGTTTTTGAAATCGAGGCAGAGTTTCTATCACACTTTTGAAATAAGTTAGGTTTGGTCTGATCACCATTAGAGGGATTTGCCACATAATACCTTGATTTACTCAAAGTATACTTGTAGAAGGTATTTCGAGGCATATTCCTTTGATGATATCCATAATAAGGAACATATGGACGGTGCGGACAATTTCTAGCAATATGATCAGAAATACCATAGTTAAAACATGTTTGACGTTTAATGTAAAATTCATTGTGGTCTAGGTCTAGATCTTTTGTGTGAGCTAGCTTGCTTTACTAGGCATTTATCACCTGACTTATTGTTTGATTTATTATAGTTTTGAACATTTGAACTTCCTTCTTTGACAAACTTAGGTGATGAATATTTATGAGAACTCTTATTTTAATCAAATTTATTCAAAAACACACCACCAGATGACAAAGTTTTAGAGGAATCAACCACACATTTGTCTTTGCTCTTAAAAACAGAGCCCAAACAAACATTGAAGTCGTAGAATTCAAATTAGGTAAATTTAAAGAAATATGAGAATTAATGTCTTTATTATTCAAAACAGGCAAATCGTCATCCTCATTAGTCCAATTCTCAATAATTACTTCATATGCACGTGAAGCAAATACATTAGTATCATTCACCCCTGATGTTGATTCAACAGCTTTTACTAAACTAGTAGCACATTTATTATTTTTATCTGATTTACCATACTGCATGGTTGATATAATGCTAAATGTTTATGTTTACCGTGTATATTTTATTTAATATTTTAATAGTTTTTGTTCGTTTTTGGTCGAGATTTGAATACTACTAACACTTTTATGTTTTGTAGGCATTGAAAGTTGATCGTGATCAAAAAGGGCGAGAAACGAGCTAAAAAAGAGCCGAAACGGAGATTTGGAACGCGTCAGGAAGGATCAGAACAGAGAACCGGTCAGACCGGGCTGCTCTGACCGGCCCCTTGATGGAACACACCGCGCCGCGCGGCCAGGTTCCCATCTCCTGGTCGCGCGGCCCCTAGGAGTTGCTGGACAATTTTTATTTCATTTTTGCTTCATGTTGGGCCTTGTTTTGGGTATTTAAACATTTTTAACTTAAACATGAACATAACTTGAAGCAACCAGCCGAATTTGGGAGTTATTGAAGCATATTTTCAAGTTTTGTGGTGATTTTGAAGGCAAGAGGACAGCCGGTGAAGAGTTACACGTTCACGTTTAGAGATTACGGGTTTTATCGCCTTTAATCTTTTGTTCTTTAGATTTTCACCATGTTTTCGGTTTTAATTGTTTTGTTTGATTTAGACTTTATGATGCTTGGCTAAATTCCATAAACTACCTAGGTCGTGATGAACCTTAGTTCGGTTTGATTTTGTTTGGATTTCTCTTCATTATGGATTTTATGTTATAAGTAAACTGTGGAGTTTGAGTTAATTGATGCGTTTGATTGCTTGGTTTTGTTTACTTGGATTTATTGTTTCACATTTCCCTTGTTGATTGTTTCATAGGATAGGGTTTTGTTAGGTCATTTACTGTGTGTTCTTGACTAGTTAATATCGATTAAAATCATAGAAACAATAAAATCAATTAAACAGATAAAAGTGAGCTGCTAGCCTAGAAAGCTGTAAGGTGATAGGCTATTGATAGATCTTTGCTTGTCGGGATTGCTAGATTTAGTTCTTCGTAAGGAGTCCGTCTAGGTTTGATTGTCAGCTTAGTCTATTAAGTTAATTGAGTCTGCTTTGCTATCTTTGATTTCCGAGCTGTAAGGTAGGATTTCATCATAAAAGATACTTAGACATAAGTTATTAAATAAACGTAAGGAAGTTTAATTCATAAAGATGGTGAGTCTTAAAACTTGTTAGAAATCCATAGGCGTCTTCTTGAAGTTCAAGGGTCCTGTTCGGGTTTTCTGTCATGGGTCTATTTCATGATCCCAGTTCTATAACTTGAGTTTTCCATTTAATTAAATAATCGTAACTTTGGGGATTCTAGCCTATGTAGTTATCTTTATCATCTGAATTAATCTAAGTTTTTAATTGTTTATTAGTTTAAGTAATTAGGTTTCAGTTTAATTAATTACTTAGTTTAAGGTGATGATTATGTTCTATTATTATATTAATTAGGTTTAGGGTTTTAATATTTTATTATTAGTTTAATAATTAGTTAATTAAAGTAATCATAGTTAATTATTATTAAGTTTTAATTATGAGTTAATTAAAAATTTAGAGTTTTAATTAATTAGTATAAAATTTCCCCTCAAATATCATTAATAAATAGTCGTGTCTGTAGTTGAGTCTAGTCTAGTTAATTTACGTAATTAAAAGAGTCTTGTGGGTTCGATATCCGGAATTACTTAGCTGTACTAGAGTCGACCGTTTCACTTGCCGGTTAATAGTTTTAGTTAAGTTAAGAGTCTAGAATTATTACTTAGTGTCTAGATTAGTTTTTTTAGTTAATAAATATTAGACTACTTTTAGCACATCAAGTTTTTGGCGCCCTTGCCGGGGATTCTTAGCGATTGCGTTATTTTCTTTAACTGGACTTAATTGCTACATACGTGTTATTTGTTTTATTTTCGTTTGATTCGTAGGAGTCTAATTAAATTTTAGTTTATTTTGTTTTAGTCTTTTTCTTAGTCTACTTACTTGGTCTGTTGCGTTTCTCAGGTATATGCCACATCTTCGTTCGCAAGGACCACCGCTGGAAAATCTGGAATTCTCTCCGTTGAAGACCGAGGCCAGCTCGTCAGCAGAGAAAGCACCGTCAGAAGCTACATCTACACCAAAATCGTCAACACACAGTTCACCACCAGAAAGTCCTAGAAGTCAAGTTCAAATGGCCGACGATAGGACAATTGCTGTTCAAGCCTTCGATGGCTTAACCGGAAACCAGTCATGCATCTTCGTTCCCCAGATCGACAACCCCAACTCGTGGCAAATTCCGTCATACGTCATGAACAACATCGTTCAAATTAATCAATTTCATGGGCGTGATGACGAGGATGCACCGGCTCACATTAACCGACTCTACCGCGTTTTGAAAACTTTTAATTTACAAGGTGCTACTGAAGATGCTATTTTCTTACATCTTTTTCCTTTTTCACTTGCAGGTAAAGCAGCTCTTTGGCTCAACACTCAGCCGCCTGGCACGTTCACCACTTGGGAAGCACTACGTTTGCAACATCCTACTTTCGTTAAGAATTAATAAAATAAATTTCATTAATTTTATAGTGTGCCGTTTACTGGTTTAAATAAATAAATTGATAAAAGGTGGGCTTGGACCTTAAAAGATGGAATAAGATGTGGAATGGGCCTTAGGTCCATGGGCTTAAGGGAGTATAAATACCCCTTAAACCCTAAACCTTTCCATTCTTATCCATCTCAACACCATAGCCTACACCATCAAAAACACACACAAAGACTATCCTTTTACCCGAGCCTAGATCCGAGGTTGAAAACCCTAGCTTGTTGGTGATAGAAAGTTGTGACGAACCGAACCTACATCAAAGACCAGCCTGTGTTCGTGAACCGACTCGTTTAAGGTACGTTTATGATAGAAACATGTTCATTAAGTTCAGATTTGTTAAGTAATCTTAGATCTGTCTATAACTGGTTAAAATGAATCAAATGCAATGATTCTCAGCCAAATCCGTTAGTGTTTGACATGTTAATTGTTATCCTAAGAACCATGTATGAAAATGGACCTATCGCACCCTTAAAAACGAACTGATTTACAGATTAGTTGATTGGGGTTTGTAGGCAATGTGATTACGAGTTCATGGATACCAAAATCGTGTTGTTTCGTTTAGATTTGAGGTTCAATTGCAAAAATCTGTTTCTGTTGACTATTTGCTGTTCTTGGCAATTTTGACTTTGACCGTGAGTCAATTTTTCGATAAGATTGATGCAATTCGTTATGATTAGATAACGAATTAGTTCGCCATTCGTTAAGTTCATATAACGAATCAAGTGATTCGTTATTCACCCCTTTCGCTATGTTCAAATAACGAACTAGATTATGCTAAGATAACGAATCAAGTGATTCGTTACCCTCCAGTTCGCTATGGAAAGATAATGAATCAAGTGATTCGTTATTTACCCAATTCGTTATGATAAGGTAACGAATCAGAGGACGAATCAGATAATGAAAAGATGATGAATCAGGATAAAGAGATAACGACTTAGGCTTAATTCGTTATGGCGAAAGAGTTAGGGAATTAAATAATAAATTAAAATACTAATGGCTCACATTAACCGACTCTGCCCCTTGGACCCTGCTAGGGGCTGCCGCCCCTAGAACCCCGCTGCCAGGGGCGCTGCCCCCGGACCTCCGTTTGTTGTGGGTTATAATTGAACTACAGACATAATATAGATAGCGATAGTTAATTGATACGTGTAATTGTTATACAGTTAGCCGTGCATAGCTCAAGAAAGGAATAACAATTAATGGTGAACGTAACCGTGTTCAGGTGAGTTTCTAGCCCCATTTCCTTGTTATGTTTTCGGGGCTGTGTGCATACTCGATGTGATAGTTAATACACTTACCTTAAATGGTAAGTGTATGCCATGTATGATTTATATGTTAAATTATGTATATCTTGAATGTAATGAAAGCTTGTCGGTACGTTAATGATCTTCGGATATTGCACGCATTGTCAAGGGAGGTATGTATGTAATAGATGAATGTGTATGATAGATGTATGTACAACATATGAATATGTATGAATGAGTAAAGAATGTATATGTATGTTATGGGTATGTAATGATAGAATGCACGAAGATGAAGAAGTAAGGGATCAGACCCTAATAATATATGAGATAGAGAAGTAAAGAGGGATCAGACCCTACTAATATCTGAGATAGACAAGAAATGGATCTGACCCTAATAATATCTGAGATAGATAAAGGAAAGAGGGATCAGACCCTAATAATAACTGAGATAGAAAAGGGAGGGATTAGACCCTACTAATATCTGAGATAGAAAATGACAGTATCTATATAGTATGAAAAAATAAAGTATGACTGTATGTATGAAATTATGTAATGAAGGTAAATGAGTAAAGTAATTATTATGTATCTTCGGATGCGTAGTTGAAGGTAAGTAAATGTATTGTATGATGTATGATTAACTAGAACTCACTCAGCGTAGCTGACTTTTAGTATGCACACAGGTGAGAAGAATGAGGCAACTGGCTTGAGCGGGGCACATGGCAGAAGAATAAGAGTCTGGCATCTGATGACTCAAGATGTTTTATGTTTATTTATGTTTAATCGAAAGACAGGAATGTTTGTTAAGACATGTTTTTGAAGTTATATGAAATTTTTAATGAAAGTTTTATATTCTGCGAAAGTTTTAATTAACTATGATATTTCGAACTGTGTTTATGAGTAAATCCAACGTCCAAAGGGAGGCACCGGTAACGGGGCCTTACAACGTTCTGCATTTATCAAGAGATACTTCCCACTGGCTAAAGCGGCTATTCTTTGTGATCATATTCACTCGTTTCACATGGAGCCAGATGCACAATATTTCCATGCTTGGGAGCGTTTTCAGAATTTTCTTTCCCGTTGTTCATAGAATGGTCTTACACTATGGGCTCTCATGGAAAATTATTACAATGGGCTGACATATGAAACCCAAGTTCGTTTTGACACTGCTGCTGGAGGTAACTTAATGGCAAGGAAAAATGTCACCGAATGTAACGAGATGTTTGAAAGCTTCGCTCAATCGGACTTCGCCAAAGGGCCACAACGCAGGAATTCCACTCCCGTTAGCAGTACATCCTCATCTTCTCGAGGTGTACACCTGGTTAATCTGGATACTACTATGGTTGCTGCTTTGGAATCATTAACCCAAGAGGCGAAGGAACTTAAGACGAAGGTGGACAAGTGTGAGTTTTGTAGAGGTGGACATGGCACATTGGAGTGCCCGATGATGAATCAACAAGTCGATTTTGTTGGTGGTCTGAATAGATTTCCCAACAATTAGAACAACAACCACACTCAGAATTGGAACACCTACAAGAACCCAAATCAGAATAACTCAAATTGGCGTTCGTCAGGCGCACCATCCGGATTCCAAAATTCTTATAATCAAGGACAAGGTCAGTACAATAATAATAATAATAATAATAATAATAATAATAATAATAATAATAATAATAATAATAATAATTATAATAATAACAATGGTACTAATATTCAAAATAATGTGCAGTATCTTAATGGAGGAATGGGACGTCTAGAGGAGATGATGAAGCAAATCTTGGAGAGAGATCAAATTACACAGAAAAAGTTTGCTAAACATGATTTGCTCTTAAAGAATCAACAATCTTCTTTGCTTGACCTTCAAAGGTCCGTTGGTGATATTGCTCGTCGTCTCGATGAAAGGCCTCAAGGACAGTTTTTGGGTACTACTCAGACGAATCTGGCCGCTCAACTGAAAGCAATTATTACTTGTAGCGGAAGGGTTTTGGGTCCCGAGGTTGTTAAAGAAAGGGTTGGAGTTGAAGAAGAGGAAGTGGTGGATGAAAAGATTGAGATGGAGGCTCCAGGTAAGTCACAAGTTAAAACATCAATTATTGAGCCACAAGTTGAGAAAAAGCCGATTGAATTCTGGCCACCACCCGATATTAATATTGCCCATGTTCCTTATCCTGCTCGTCTCAAGAATCAACAGTACACGAGGGAATACGGGCATTTTAAGGATATGTTCCGACAGTTAAAGATTAATCTTCCATTTTTTGAAGCCGTCCAACACATGCCAAAATATGCGAAATTTTTGAAAGATTTACTCAAGAGAAAAGATCGATTGGGAGAGGTTTCGTCTATTCCACTTAGTGGGGATTTTTCGACGGTAGTGTTGAACCGGGTCCCGGAAAAGTTATCGGATCTGGGTGTGTTTATGTTGGTGCATTTTGTGACAGTCGCTATGCAATTCTGTTAAGCGAAAACGAATTGCGAAGTTAGGACAACTTCGCCATAGGCGAAGTTGTAACAACTTCTGCGAACAACTTCGCCTTAGGCGAAGTTATAACAACTTCGCCTACAGGCCCAAGCCCGTGAAGTTGTTTATATATATATATATATATGTGTGTCTTGTTTAGGTTTGAGTATCCAGAAAAGTTAGAGTGTGTTTTGTGTAGTTCAATTGTCTAGATAGAAACAGAGAGGGAGAGTCGTGTGGGACGACCCGAGGTAGAGCTCATCTCGGGTCGGCCGTCATTTGTTTTCGTGTTTGGTATGTAATGTGTTTCGGTTATTATATAAAAGATCTGCAGATGTGTTTATCCCATTCGTGTGTTTGTTCGTGTATGTGTTTGTGTGTAATCGTGTTCTTCGTCTTCTACACCATAAACGAGTCTAGGTGGATTCCGCACTCCTAGACCTCGTGTGGATCTCGTATCGATCAGCGACGCCCCGGGGGGGACTTACAACCCACCGGATTTTGATGGAAGATGAGTATAAACCGGTGGTTCACCCCCAAAGGCGCTTGAATCCAAATATGCAAGAGGTTATCAAGAAAGAGGTGCTTAAGTTGTTGGATGCCAGGGTAATTTATCCGATTTCGGATTCTCCATGGGTAAGTCCGACTCAAGTTGTTCCAAAGAAAGGGGGGATGCCGGTTGTCATGAACGAAAAGAATGAAATTATCCCTTCGCGTACGGTTACCGGTTGGCGGGTTTAAATTGACTACCGGAGGTTGAATGATCCTACTCGAAAGGACCACTTCCCGTTGCCGTTTATTGATCAAATGTTGGAGCTTCTCACAGGTCAGCAATTTTATTGTTTTCTTGATGGTTTTTCAGGTTATTTTCAGATTCCAATCGCACCGGAAGACTAAGATAAGACGACTTTGACATGTCCGAATGGTACATATTCATATCTTCGCATGCTGTTTGGGTTGTGTAATGCTCCGGCTACCTTTCAGCGTTGTATGGTAGCAATTTTCCAGGATATGATAGAGACGTCCATGGAGGTTTTTATGAATGATTTTTCGGTGTACGGTAATTCTTTCGATCACTGTATGGGTAATCTTGATAGGATGTTGAAGAGGTGCATCGAGACGAAGTTAATGTTGAATTGGGAAAAGTGTCATTTTATGGTGACGGAAGGGATAGTCTTGGGTCATAAATTTTCAAGAGATGGTATAGAGGTGGATCGGGCAAAGATTGACACGATTAGTAGGCTTCCACCACCGAAAAATGTTATAGCTATAAGAAGTTTTCTTGGTCATGCGGGTTTCTACAGGCGGTTTATTAAAGACTTTTCAAAGATTACCCGCCCGATGACCCGGTTATTAGAGAAAGATGTCCCTTTTGTGTTCGATGAGGGGGTGTTTGAAGGCGTTCAAGTTTTTGAAAGATCAACTTGTAAGTGCTCCTATTCTCGTGTCACCGGATTGGAATTTACCTGTTGAGATCATGTGTGATGCGAGCGATTATGCGGTTGGAGCGGTTTTAGGGCAAAGGCGTGAGAAAAATTTTCACCCTATTTATTATGCGAGCAAGATGTTGAATGATGCCCAAGAAAACTACACCACCACTGAAAAAGAACTCCTAGCCATTGTGTTTGCATTTGACAAGTTCCGGTCTTATCTTGTACTTTCAAAGACCACCGTTTTTACCGATCATGCAGCTTTGTGTTTTCTCTTTCACAAGAAAGACGCGAAGCCCCATCTCATATGGTGGATTCTTTTACTTTTCGAGTTTGATATAGATATTAAAGATAAGAAGGGGGCGGAGAATGTTGCGGCGGATCATCTTTCCCGTTTAGAAGATCCGAAAACAGAAGAGATTCGTGAGGAAGAGATTGGTGATAGATTCCCGCATGAGTAGATTGATTTTGTTACGGCCGAAGAGCAAGGCATGCCATGGTTCACCAATTTAGCAAATTATTTATCTACGGGCCTTGTGTTGAAAGGGATGACTACTCAACAAAAGAAGAAATTTTTCCGGGATGTTACTCGGTATGCTCGGGACGATCCGTTTCTTTTCAAGATTGGTGGTGACCGAATTCTTAGAAGATGTGTGTCGAAAGAAGAAGGGTTGAATATTCTAAAGCATGTTCTTGAAGTTTAACGGGAGGTCATTATGGTGCGCATGCCACGGCTTAGAAGGTATTTGATAGTGGTTTTTATTGGCCGTCGGTTGTAAACGATGCGGTGGAATTTGTTAAGACGTGTGATGCTTGTCAACGCACCGGAAATATTTCATCGAAAAACGAGATGCCTCAAAACACCATACAAACTCTTGAAATTTTTGATGTTTGGGGCATCGATTTTATGGACCGTTTCTCGTTTCCGGTGGTCACAAGTATATTTTAGTGGCGATATATTATGTTTCCAAGTGGGTTGAAGCCCAAGCATTGGCCACAAATGATGCTAGAATTGTTGTGAAGTTTTTAAAGAAGTTGTTCACTCGGTTCGGAACTCCACGGGCGATTATTAGTGATCGTGGTACTCATTTTTGTAATTCCCTCATGGATAAGGCATTAGCTCGTTATGGAGTTACTCATCGCACCTCTACCGCTTACCATCCTCAAAAGAATGGTCAAGTCGAGAATGCTAATAGAGGGGTGAAGAGAATTTTGGAGAAGACGGTGGGAATAAGTCGGAAAGATTGGTCAGAGAAGTTGGATGACGCGCTATGGGCATTCAGAACCGCGTACAAGACACCGTTGGGTACTACACCATTTATGCTAATTTACGGTAAAGCATGTCATCTTCTCGTTGAGTTAGAGGATCGGGCATTTTGGGCATTGAAAATGGTAAATATTGGTCTTACTGAGGCCGCAAGAAAGAGGTATTTTCAAATTCTTGAATTAGAGGAACTTCGTGATGCGGCGTATTCTCGATCGTTGGATATCAAGGAAAAGACGAAAGTGTTGGACGATGGACGTTTAACGGGAGGTAAAGACTTCAAAAAAGGTGATAAAGTATTGTTATTTAATTCTCGTTTGAAGTTATTTGCATGTAAGTTGAGATCCAAGTGGACGGGACCTTATTTGGTGAAGGAAGTAGAGAATCCGGACAATGGAAGTTCATGGAAAGTAAATGGCCATCGGTTAAAGCATTATCTTGGAGGGCTGGAGGATTCAACCGAGGTGGAGGAAACTCCCCTCGATCCATCAAACTAAATCATCGAAATGGGTCCTTGAGTGAAAACTCAAGTGTAGAGTTTGTATAATTTCTTTATTTTATTTCCGTTTCTTTGGGTCACTAACTTTATTTTTTGTAGTTTCGTTGCGTCGTCGAGTCATTGAAAGGAATCATCAGCATCATAACGAGAGGTTTTACGAGGATTCAAAGAATGTCAGGTAAGTTTTGCACGTAAAAATAACATAAAATGGGAATAACAAATAATTGGCAATTTTCAAAAAAATTTTCTAAGGCAAAATAGCTCTAAAAGACGTCAAAACTTTTTGCCAAGAGTGCCCGTCGCGCGCGCGACGGGGTCTTCCTTTCCCTCCGTGCAGCGCGGAGCCAAGCAAACACATAGCTGCACACGCCGCGTAGCGCGACCGGAAGCCAGCCAAGGGGCCGCGCGGCACGGCTGACCCACAGACCCCATATCCGAATTTTTTTAGCTTTTTGCATCAAAATATCAAGTTTTTCAAATCCCTCTTTCTCTCTAAAACCCTAGCCGCGAAATTCATCATCTTCTACACCAAAATCCACCATTTTTTCCCCATTATTCTTCAAATTAAACCTCACGATCACCTTTCTATCACCTTAATATCATAACCCACCATCAATTTTCACCAAAACTTCACTAATCCTCTCACTTGCACACACTTTTGTTCTTAATTTTTGCAAGTTCATCTGGGTTTTACACTACCCCAAGGTATGATTTCTTGTAATTTTTGTACTCATTGTCTATTATAATTTTAGTTTAAGCTTTAATTTTACTAACTTTGTTGTCGGATTTTGCTCAAGTAAGTTTTATAAGTTAGTTTTTGGGTGCGGTTTGGTATGGTTTGGTGTTTATTTGAGTTGTTGGGTGCGGTTGTTTGGGTTGGAATATGTTGAGAATGTATTTTTTCGCGGTTGCGGTTGGGTCGGTTTGGGATTATACCGAGTGTATTAAGTGTTGGAATGTAGTTTGGGATGTTGGATATTGAGGTTTTAGTAGTTAAAAACGAGTCGGAAATCCTTTTTCCGTGCCTCAATTTTATCTTTGAAAGCTTTCTCAGTTTTCTTAAGAGTAATATTTTCAGATTTTAATCCTTCTATTTCTCTAAGCAAGTTACTATTTTGGGATTTGTATAAATCTAATTTATTAATACAAGCTTGTGAACATAATTCGGAACTTACCTCGGATGGGCTGGAAGGGGTGAAGGCCATGAAAGCGAATTGAAGTTCTTTAACTTGTTCCTCAGCAACATTTTCTTCTTCAGCAACTTCAATTCGGGCAAAGTTTGCAATCTGATTGTTGATGTTGAGAGCTTCCATCTGATCATTCCAAGAGAATTGTTGAGCTATAAAACCTCGCTCACCTTCACCTGCAATTGCTGGAGTTTCTCCTCTTGTATTTCCCATTGGAACAAGTGCCCTTTTTCTGTTTTCTTCTCGTAGCTGGGTTAGTGCACTCACGAGCAAAATGACCCAACTCGTGCCAATTGTAGCACCTCATAGTATCTTTGTTAAATCCCACCTTCTGAGTAGCTAGCACATTCCAGTTGTTCTGCCTGTTCTCTTGGTAAATTTCTTCGCGTGAAACACTGACATGGCGATTTGCCAAGAGATATCCATTTCCTCCACATCATCAGGATTGATTTAATCCTACTCAGCAACTGCGACTGGTTGAACCAGATCTCCAGAAAGAAAGGCGTTGTAGCAATTCATGAATCCTGCCATTAAGGCGTTTTTTTCTTGAGTCCCTTTGAGATAGAAGGAATCTGATTGGGGGAGACTAATTGTAAGGTGCAAGAGATGGTTGGAGCTTAGTAGCATAAGCAGATTGTTGAATAGGTTGAGGAAAGAACACGAGAGTTGGTTGTGGTGAAGCCTGAGTGAATTTACCCTAAGCAGACTTAAACATAGAAAATTTATTCTGAGACTGATACGGTGGAGTGTACTGCCCCTGAGAAGATTTAAACATTAAGAAGTTTTCTTGCGAGATGAGAGCATTGTTGGAGGCAACATTGTAGTTGGTTGCATCGTAGGAGTTTGCATGATTAATGGCACGCTGCTTGTCATCTATGTCACAAGCTTTGATGATTTCCATTACTTCTGATAGATTTAACCTGTTGAGATCCTTCGTCTTCTTAATCACATCAGCATTCATATCCCAACTCTATGGCAAGGAGTTAATCAGTTTTTTATTTGTCTCAGTAGCGGTCAAGTTCATGTTCGCAGATCTCATCTCAGTCACAAGAGATATAAATCTATGCAGTTTAGTTTCCAACGACTCTCCCAGAACATGATTGAACATATTGAACTTCTGTCGTAAGAGATCTTGTCGACTTCTTCTCATGTCCTCATTACCCTCATACACCTTAATATGGGCTTTCCAGAATGCCTTTGCAGGCTGTAATTCTCTAAATACCAAGGAAATCTTGGGTGAAAGTGCCATGGTTAATGTAGCAAGAGCCTTGTCGTCCTCTTCAATCTTTTCAAAATTTGCATCGTCATACAGTTCAACAGACTTCACAGCCACTTCTTCAGAGTTTTCACGTTGATAAGTGATAGCTTGAGGACCTCGAACAATGCTTCTCCAAATCTTGGCATCTTTCATCTTCACATACTTTTCAAATCTAAACTTCCACTTGGCAAACCTCTCATGAGACAGCAAACGGGGTACACGAGTAGCAGTTCTCATTATGGAGTCCAGTTCTTTATGCAGTGCAACATTTGATGAACTAATAGTTACTTGGTCCATCTTGGATAAACAGTTAATGATCTAGTCCAGTATATAAGTCCAAATAATATTTCAGTTTTCCTAAGGCCTAATAAGAATAGGCCCAGATGTGCAGTCACAACTAAGAACCAACTTTGATCGAGAACCCAGAAAGTCAACCGAGAACCTCAAAAATCAACTGAGAACAATCACTACAGTAGTCGAGAACTTGGAAAGTCAACAGAGAACACTCTTAGTTGACCGAGAACTCCCAAAAGCCAACAGAGAACACCAATAATTGACCGAGAATGATCAAAATCCACCGAGAACACTTGGATTTAGCCTAGAACAAACAGACTTGGCCGAAAACTAACAGATTGAACCGAGAACGACCAAGTGATGGCCGAAAACGGTGTAAATTGCCCGAGAACTCCCAAGAAACCCAAGGAATCTTTGACCAGATAACTTTGGTAACAAACTAAATCCCAAAATCAAGGGGATTTGAATTTTAACCAAAGTTAAGTCAATCTTCAAGCCAAAAAGAACCTCTTTCCTTCTCAGACGAGTAGATCACCGGAAAAACAAGTACCATGGCCACCAAAATAATTAACAAAAACAATCCTTGAATCTGTGATACCACGACCGAGCCTAGAATTGGTCAATAGGCTCTAATAACAATTGTAAGTCCTGTGAACGGATCTTTTAAGGTGATATCACACAATCTCGTGATTAGGAGGAACTAAGACGCGTTAATTCAATAAGATGTAGACAAACACAATAGGAACCCGATGAATATGCTTCAAAACACATGTATATTAACGTTTAGTGCTTAAGCACAATGGGTTACACAACACCGATATCTCTCTCTATTACGTCTCACACCGCTAATCCTATAATAAACCTAGTTACATGGTTTACATAGATAATACATACAAGCCCAATACTACCCAAAAGCCCACCGAGATCCATGTGATCTCGGTTTACAATATAAGCCCAATACAAGTACAAACCACATTAATACTAATCCAACACTTACAGTTGGGGCTAAACGATATGGATATTTGGCAATTACAGATGTACCAGGTACTAAGTCTATTTAAAATTTAACTTCTCAGTTAGGTGGTATTCCTAGTAACTCCTTAGAAAATACATCAGGAAATTTTGCTACCACTGGCACATTCTTGATTTCTTTCATTTTAGGTTCTTCAGTAACATACGCCATGAATGCTAAACAACCTTGGTTTAGACATTGATAGTTTAATCATGGAGATTATGCTAACTGTAACATTCATTATTTTTCGTTCCTGAAACCCGACTCTTTCTAAGTATTCATAGCATATATTATTTATTTTATTATGTTGTACGTTGCGCGTTATTCAAATCTATTTTGTTCGTGAATGAATTTTTTTTATAACTACTAAACATATGCATTTTTGTAACATTTAATTTTGGTTATAATGAACAAATGAAATTTCGTTTATTCAGTAAAGTGTCGTGTGTCGGTTTAGAGAAATCAACTATAATATGATGAGGTTGGACTTTAAAAGATGGAATAAGAGATGGAATGGGCCTTAGGTCCATAGGCTTAAGGGAGTATAAATACCCCTTAAACCATAAACCTTTCCATTTTTATTCATCTCTACACCATAGCCTACACCACCAAAAACACACACAAACACTATCCTATAACCTGAGCCAAGATCCGAAGGTGAAAACCCGAACCCGTTGGTGCTAGATCGTCGTGACGAACCAAAACAACATCAAGACTAGGCCATGTTCGTAGATCGACTCGTTTAAGGTACGTTTATATTTAAAAATCATTCATTTAGGTTCGGATTCGTTTGGGAAATATTAGATCTGTATGAATGTGACGAAAACGAATCAAACGAACTAATTCTCCGTGATATCCAGTATCAATTGATGGGTTAATCGTTAGTGAAAGACCCAGGTTTATAAACGAACAGCTCGACCCCAGCCAGGGGTTCTGCCCCTTGGACCCTGCTAGGGGCTACCGCCAATGTTTTAAAATCGGTATTTTGCTTGTACCGGATTGAGTTAAAAAATGATACAACCGGTTGAACCGGTTTATACCGGGAGGTTTAACCGGTTGAGTAGATTACCTTATAATTTCTTATAAATGTAACATCAATCCAAAGAAAACCCAAAACTCAAAGATTCCATAACAAAAAATAATTCAAAAGTTAATCCATATTAAAAAATAATGCAAAAGCACTTAATGTTAAAAAAATTTTCTTAAAGTTTACACGTTTGAATGTAACTGTTGGGTTAAAAGTAATTTTGAAAAAATATGGGCCGCAAAAACCAAAAATTTCTCGGACATAAAATCGGTTTGCCGGTAAAAACTGGTATTTGAGACAAAAACTGCCGGTACGTTGTTCAAGCAAAACGGTGGAAAATACCGGACTCAAAATACCGGCATACTGTGCGAAATCCGGTTTAACCGGTTCAACCGGCCGGTTTGAACCGGTTTTTAAAACACTGGCTGCCGCCCCTAGAAACCGTTCGTTGAGAGTAATAATTAAACTAGAAAGACGATATGGGTAGTGATAGTTAATTGATACGTGTAATTGTTATACAGTTAGTCGTGCACAGCTCAAGAAGAGAATAACCATAAACGTTGAACGTAACCGAGTTCAGGTGAGTTTCTAGCCCCATTCCTTATTATGTTTTCGGGGCTGTGTGCATACTCGATGTGATTAGTTAATACACTTATCCTAAGTGATAAGTGTATGCCATATATGTGTTATGTGAAAGGTATGAATGATTGCTTGTCGGTACGTGAATGATCTTCAGATATTGCATGTACTGCCAGGTATTGGTTTGATGATATATTTTTCGTATATGAAGAATGAATGATGTATGTATGTATGAAAATTACAATTATGTATATAAAAAGGTATAGTATGGAGTTAAGGAAGAAAGGGTAACCGGACCCTAATAATATCCGAGGATGGAGGGTACCGGACCCTAATAATATCCTAGGATGAAGGGAGACCGGACCCTAATAATATCCGATGATGGAGGGTACTGAACCCTAATAATATTTGAGGTATGTAGGGTGAAATGCCCTTTATAATGTAAGGTTAGCTATGAATGTGCATGGATGAATGATGAACAGGTTATGTATGTAACGCGTACCTTCGGGCATGTTTATGTGTATGTAAAGTAAGTTATGTGATTAACTAGAACTCACACAGCGTAGCTGACTTTTAGTATGCACGCAGGTTAAAAGATTGAGACAGCTTGTTTGAGATGGACACATGGCAGGATTGAAGAGACTGGCACCTGAAGATTTGTCATGATGTTTTGAATGTTAAAAATTTACGTTATGTTTTAAGAGACAAGTTATGGATGTTTGTAACAAATGGTTGATTTTATATTATTCCGTGAAAGTTTCAATTAACTCTGATATTTAGAACTGTGTTTATGAGTAAATCAAACGTCAAATGTGAGGCACCGGTAACGGGGCCTTACAATTTTAGCCCCTTAACTATAGTTTTTCCCTTTTTGTACACATCCCAAACTTTAGGGACAAAATTACAAAATGTTTTAAATTTTTTTTTTCATTTCTTTTTCCCTCCGCTCTCCCCAACGGCGCCGAAAGCTACCCCCTTTTGCATTTTTATTCTTCAAATTAAGTCGTGAAATAAGGAATTTGTTATACTGGATTCATCATCCATTGACGCACCATCAAACTACATGGATACTTTGAAATTTGGCAGCCAAAACCTTAACGAATTCGAATCAATTTCTTTAACTCTGCAAGTGGATTGGCCTCGATCTTTTTTAACCAATAAATACTTGAATTAAATGCAAGTAAACTACCCCACACCATCCTCACATCATCGCTAAACTAAACCCTAAATCAATTTCATCGCAGAAGCCGTTTAAGATCAAGTTTGTGCTCGTGTTCATACCGAAAACCCTAGGTTACGGTTCTCCATCAAATCAACACCATTTCTGGTAATTGTAATTAATTTGCAGGTAATTTGTTTTTTTATTCATATTACTCAAAGCCCTCTGTTAATTTTGATTGACAGAGGCATTATCTTGTCTAATTTAGGATTTGGGATGTTAGGGTTTATGTAGGGAATTGGGATTTTGTGAGGTATATTTAAAAATAAATATTTTCATATAATGACCAGGTAAGCCACTAGCCCAGTTGGCCAGTGCACAATTCCTTAAGATCCTAATCAGTTCTGGAAGCAAGTACGAATCCTTGGATACCCGATTTTATGTTTTTTTTTCCTTTTTAGTTGGTTCTTTATTTATTTTAATTCTTATAACTAATTTACCTAATACCTTAAAATCTAGTAACCTTTTGCAATCGCTTAGGAACCGAACCTCGTAAAACTCCCAAAGATAATTTTTCCGTCTAACGTTTTCCGTATATGTGCGTATACATGTATAACTTATTATATATCTATAAATCTATATAATTTCCAGTTTAACCCAATACAATTGTTTTTATAAATAAATAAACTAACATTTGTTTTACTCATCCAACGAACCGATCATCACTAAACCTCCAATTCAAGTTTTCGTTTAACACACACACACACACACACATATATATATATAGTGCGCATATGTGCAATAGTGTTTAATAGTATATATTAAATTGGTTGTATTGTATAAGTGTAATAGAGTTATATTATATGCAAAAAAAAAAAAAAACTATCGATGTAATGAATGTGGGCATATGTGCTAGAGTGTATATATACATAATATATTTTTATTGTATAGTATGTATTTTATGTGTGCAATAATGTTTAATAAAATATATGCAATTGTTTGTATTGTATATGTGCAATAATGTTATATTATATGCAAAAAAAAAAAAACTGTCAATGTTGTATATGTGCAATAGTATGCATTGCATATATACAATAGATTTTTATTGTGTGTGTATATATATATAGTGCAACTCAGTTTCGTTATACAATACACGCTATTGAATATATGCAAATACAAAACTATTGTTTGCATAAAGTATTTCATATATGTAATACAACAATATTCCATATAAGAACTATATCGATTTTTGTTATTTTTGCATATAATATAACGCTATTGCATATATACAATTCAAACAATTGCATATATGATATTTAATACTATTTCACAAATAAAATACAAATCAGTGAACCGATGCAATAAAAAAAAAGTTGATGTATTGCATATGTGTACTACAACAACTTTATTATTATTATTATTATTATTTAATGTTATATTTTTTTCTGATAAAGAATTACAACATATAAGAAAGGTTAAAGAAAAAAAAATTAAAATAACTTTTTAAGTAAACTAAAAATATCTTTTTATTAGTTCTCTAGTTCTTTTTTTATGAATAAGTTCACTCTTGATTGTCTCAGTATGTATATATATATATATATATATATATATATATATATATATGAGTTCATTGGAGAACTCAAAAAAAGTGGGGAACTGAGAAACTCCCTTTCCAAACATTGATTAATTACATACCACCCTCAATCACATACATTAAATCATTTTTGGTAAAAAAAACTCCTAAAAAATGAAAAAAAATAGTTAAAAAAAATAAAAATAATAAAAAAACCAAAATGTTTATCTAGCATCCTCAGTACAAAAAAAATCTTCAAAAAAATCAAAATTAATTTAAAAAATATATAAAAAAATGAAAAAATTAAAAAATATAAAAAACAAAAAAATATCTAGCATCCCCCGTTTCAAAAGGAAAAAAATCCCTAAGTTTAGTCTTCGGGTTTAGTTTAGCATTTAGAGATAGGTTCTTAAAGGGTTTAGGTTTTCTAGTTGAAGGTTAAGTTTTTTTTTTGGTGTGTTGGGGAGGGGGTCTTTTCTTGTACACGTGACGATGAAAAGATAAAAGGAAAAGAAAAATTCATAAATATATTATAACTACCACATTGAAACTCGCATTATCTTGTACATGAATAATAACATAACTTGAAAATGTTCATGAGCACTAAATTTCGGGAGATAACCGTATGTTGGTTTTTAATATATATATATATATATAATTGTTGAATATGTATTTAAATTATAACGAAATGTGTTGTTTTACATGTAAAGTTTAATGAGATTTGTTGTTTACGTGTAAAATGTTAATGAAAAATGTTATTTTACATGTAAAATAATAAATAATGTTGTTTTACTAGTAAAATGTTAAAGAGATTTGTTATTTTACGTGTAAAATGTTAATGAAAAGTGTTATTATTTACGTAAAATATTAATTTTTACATGTAAAATCTTAAAGAATTGTTGTTTTACATGTAAAATGTTAATAGGATTTGTTGTTTTACGTGTAAAATGTTAATGTATTATTTTACATGTAAATTATGCATTTTTACATGTAAAATATTAAAAAACTATTGTTTTACATGTAAAATGTTAATGAGATTTGTTGTTTTACGTGTAAAATGTTAATTAAAAGCGTTATTTTACATGTAAAATCTTTATGAAATGTTTTACATGTAAAATTTAATGAGATTTTCCGTTTTACGTGTAAAATGTTAATGAAAAGTGTTTACCCACCGACAACCTAAAAAACCTAAACTTGCTAAAAGCTAAACTAAACCAAAAGGCAAAACTAAGTTTGAGTTTATTTTTTTGGAATGGGGATGGTAGATGTTTTTTTTTTTTACTTTTTTAAAAAAATTTTCGTTTGTTTATATTTTTTTATTAGTTTTTTTGAAGGTTTTTTTGGACCAGGGATGCTAGATAAACATTTTGTTTTTTTTATTTCTATAATTTTTTTTTAATTTTTTTAGGGTTTTTTTCCTACGAAAATAATGTGATGCAGGTGATTGAGGATTGTAACATCCTACTTTTGCTAATAATATATAAAATTGAATTTTCGTTTATTTAATGTGGTGTTATTATTTAGTTAAGTTAGATAAAATTAATGGAGTGTGAGCTTGGTCAATAAAAGACGGAATAAGGGATGGTGATGGGTCTTAGGTCAATGGACTTAAGGGTATATGAACCCCTTAAACCTCCCTAAAACACTAAAACCTTTTTCTTATCTTCTAGCCTCCATACACTCTAAAAAACACACACAAACACCCTCATTTATCTCGGACCAAGATCTGAAGGAATAGACCCGAGCACGTGGGTGTTAGAGCATCTTGACGAGTGTAACATTCCGAAATTTCTATGAATAATATTTAATATATTATTTACGTAGGAATAATTAATTTGAGTTAGTAGAAAAATAATAATAATAATATAATAATAAGGATAATAGGATGGTAGGCTAAAATAGATTGAATTAGCATATACTTAATATGAAGATGAGCCTAAGGTCCATGGGCTTAGGGAGTATAAATACCCCTTAAACCCTAAATTCTTTCCATCTCCATCATTCTACATCTTAGCCTACACCATCAAAAACACACACTTAAACCAAACACTCTCTACGCTATTCCATTCAACGATCCAAGACAAACCGAAGGTAAGAAATCATTTATCTCAGCTGACCCAACAATTTAGAACCCGACACCGCAGCCCCGGGATGCCGAATGAGCCATTTGAATCCAAATCTAGCTTATTTCGGGTGTTTAATCCACCAAAAACGAGCTTAAGGGCCACCTTTGCTTAATTCTGGAAACCTTGAAGCTACCTGGGTTATAAACGATCAAAATGCGGCCAACCATGGCGGTGACGGCGCCTAATGGCGTCGAAATCGAAGAAAAACACTAAAAACGCAAAAAAGAAGGCTAGTCTGAACGTACTAGGCGTATAAGTATTTGGTCGTATAAGTATGCATGCGTATAAGTATATATGTCGTATAAGTATATATGCGTATATGTATATGGTCGTATATGTATGTGCACCGTGTAAGTATGTCTGCCGTATGAGTATGTAAGTATGTATGCCGAATGAGTATATATACCGTATATGTATGTGCACCGTGTAAGTATGTATTTCGTATAAGTATATATACCGTATATGCATGTGCACCGTGTAAGTATGTATTCCGTATAAGTATATATACTGTATATGTATGTGCACCATGTAAGTATGTATGCCGTGTAAGTATATATACCGTATATATGTGTGCACCGTGTAAGTATGTGTGTCGTATAAGTATGTATACCGTATATGTATCTATGGCGTGTATGTATGTATACCGTATATGTATATATAGCATGTTGGTATGTATACCATATATGTATGGATAACATGTATGTGCGTATACCGAATATGTATGTATGACATATATGTATGTAACAAATAATATGGACTTATACGGTATATACGCTAAGAACAAGGAACCAATTAATAAGGAAAGGTAACGTTTAAAACAGGAAATGACTTAGAAATATGATATAATTAGAAGTAGTTAAATGATGCTTGTTAATTGATACACAGTTAGCCGTGCACTGCTCAAGAAAGGCATTACCATAAATTCAAAAAGGAATCATTACAGGTGAGTTTCCAGCCCCATTTCCTTGCTATGTTTCTGGAGCTGTGTGCTTACTCGATGTGATTAGTTAATACACTTGCCTTAAGTGGTATGTGTATGATATGTGAATGTTTTATGATCGATGTATAAATGATATATGAATGTGTTATGAATGATCTATGAATGATTTAGGAAATGTTAAGAGTATGTATTAAATTACATAAATATGAAAGTAGAGACATGAATGTATGATGGTATGGTTGCATGGAAAGAAGGGCACCGGTCCCTAATAATATCCGAGGATTGAGGGCGCCAGACTCTAATAGTATCCGAGGATGGAGGGCAACGAACTCTCATAATATCTGAGGATGGAGGGCACCAGACCCTATTAATATCCGATGTACGTAGGGCGAAATGATCTTTATAATGTAAGAATATTTATGAATGTATTTAGTATGTTAAAGAAAGAAAATATGAAAGTATGTATATATGGAAGAATGATAATTATGTCAAGTACGTAATACGTACCTTCGGGCACACATATATATGAATGTAAAGTATGTTATCTGATTAGCTAGAACTCACTCAGCGTGTGCACGCAGGTAAATAGATTAAAGGAGTTGGCTTGAGGAAGACACATGGCATGATCTGAAGAGGCTGGCATCTGAAGAAGAATTGGCATGATGATTTAATACGATGTTTTATGTTATGTTTGACAAGATTCGAATATTATGTATTGAATGGTTGGAGTTTTATTTTCTACGAAAGGTTTTAATTAACTTTGATATTTAGAACTGTGTTTATGATTAAATCCAACGTCTAATGTATGGCACCGGGTCAGGGGCCTTATGATGCTAGACTGTCGCTATCTAGTCAAAAACAATTAAATCAAATTCCTAATCACCTAAGCAAGCTAGGGTAAGTTGTGACATTCCACATCGGTTGGAAAGGAGAACTAAGCCTTCTTTATAAGGAGGTGGATTCCTTCCCCATCATAACGCGTTTTGGGTGCTTAATGGTAGTGGATGAGAGGAGTATTCCACAGTTAAGCGTGCTCATGTGGGAGAAATTGTTGGGTCAAGAAATTGACCTAAGGGGAGATTGTTGAGTCAAAGATTTGACCTAAATGAAGTACATGGAAGATTGGAATCTTCTCAACCTTCTCTAAATTCGCTAAGTAAAGAATCCGAGCACACCTTAGACATCCGAGCAAGCTTTTACTTAGCCGGGTACGATATTTTGCCTACCAGGCAAGGTTTACTTCAAGTAGTCTTCTTAAGTGGATATCCGAGCAGGGTTTGCAAAATAGTGCATTGCCGGGTAAGATACACTAGTTTATGTAAATCCAGGCAAGGTTCACTTTATCAAGCAAGTCTGTTCTTTAGAACCAAGTATTTTACTCTTCCGAGTAAGGTTTGGTTATCCAAGTCCAAGAAGCCAAGAAATTGGAAGACCGGGCAAGGTATTCATTAATAAGTATGGTCCAAGTATGCTTGATGATCTAAAGGAATATCTCTAAGTAATTTCGAGCAAGGTTCAGCTCAAGCAAGCAACAGTACTCCCGAGTACACTTTGCTAATAAGTTATTTTATAGCAAAGAGCTGAAATGGATCATTGAAGAACAAGGTTGCTCGTAAGGAGTTGTCGGGCAAAGTCTGGCAGAGTCAAGAAGACTGAAGTCTACTCGGTGAGTATTTTACTTGGTAAAATACTCTTTAAGTAAAGTCTACCGGGAAACTGATCCCGAGCACACTTCTATGTTACCAAGTTATGAAGAATGGCCGAGCATACTCGGAAAGACAAGACTAATGCAAAGCCTACCCGGAAGACTTGTTTTACACTTAGTTTATTTTGAATATGTAATTTGAATATGTATGATTGTATTTAGGGTTTCTAGAAGGAATGACAGTTGTCCTAGGTTGGCAGGCCTATAAATAGAATGACTAGGGCACGCCGCCAGACAGAGCACAGAGAGCCTTTACACTTTTCGGATAAGAAAGAATATTTTCTTGAAAGTGACGGCTGTCTTAGGATTCCTAGAAAACCCTAAATCAATTATCCTTTTGTATGATTAATATTATATAAATGGAAATCTTTTGAGTGAATCCTGAGTGTGCTTTCTACCTTTGAATATTCATTGCAACCGTATGTTTGTTATTGATTCCGCCTTTAACAAACGGATATCTTTCTAAATATAGCAACCCGTCATTAACTCTCTTGTCAACACGATTAATCTGTGTGAGTTATGACATGATCGATTAAGATACAGCAGAACTTAAAGGGGACCGACAAGAAGTATCAGGATGGGTGACCACCTGGGCAACCAAAAGCAAATCTGTGAGGTGATGTTGGTACGTCATGGCCAAAGCGGACAATATTATGGTGCGGTGGTAGCTGGGCTGCTACATAAGTAGGGTGTCAAACCACGAGGAGTATGGGTCAGTGTAACGTGTAACCAATTTCTAATATTATGAAGTAACAATTAATCGTGATGATCACACAAGCAAACAAATATTTGGTATAATAATAAGCAAGAAATTAAACAACTTTCAAACAATTAATAAAGACAAATCACACCCGGGTTTCAAGTAAGCAAATATACAGTAATCTCATGTTCACTTAACAGATTTATTGTCAAAGATCAAATCAGATTGATTAACTAGGCAAACCTTAGGCATCAACAATCGCTAACACACAACACTGGTTATCAAACGGTCCCTGCCCGTGTGACTCAACTAATGGCAATTGTATGCTTCATCATATTCAAACTAGTAAGAACAACCTTATAAGCAATTATCATAGCAACTGGCAAACTAATCGTTCTGATCGAAATAAACCAAAAAGACTGAGTGCATAGCAATACCAAACATCATTACTCATAGATTAATCATAAACAATTAAAAATAATTCTTTCTTAAGACATGAGAAAAACTATCAAATACTATACTCTACATCTCGGGTATGATTCGAGAAGACTAGCCGAGCATCGTCATCGACAGGTCTTCAATTATGATGAGGAAGGCCATTAGGATTGACCAAGAAATGATTGGTAGCCTTGAAATTCACCCAAAATCGCCTAACATCTGATGGAAGTCGTAATAACTTATTAGGGTTCGTCAAATAGAAGATATAGGTCAAAACCTGATGTTTCTCGTTTTTTATGTCCATAGCGATACGTGATGGCCATAACTTCATGCCATCGCGTACTGCGATTTAAGAAAACCACATATTCAGATTCCTCTCATCGAGAAACCCAAAATTCATATATTACGGGTCCCGTAACTCATTTTCTAGCCCAGGATATGCCTTTTTAACTTCTTGGTCGCGTTTTGTCAACCCATCTTTTTCAGTTTTAGAGTCGGCTTATGATTTCTCATCCATACTCTTCCGGAATCCTTGTAACACTTCCCAAGACATCAAATAATGCTCCGGTCTTCCCGAGATATCATTCCTTGCTCGTACAAGTCTCCAATTTAGCATCTTTAACGATCAATGACCTGAAATACAAAAGTATGTATGAAGTACTAAAGTTCTAAAAATATACTCAATAAAACTACATAATTAATACGCTAATATATATACAAAATACCTGACCATCACCTTACAACGAGCAAGACACACACCGAGACTAGATTGTGTTCGTGAAACCGATTCATCTAAGATACGCTTTATAACGAAAAGCTATTTCGTTCATGCTCGGCTCGTTCACCTCGTCTATCCAAAAAGAAACCCTTAAAATCAATTTATTTGGATTGATTGAGATTCATTAGGTAAAGACAAATCAAACGTGTTGATTCTCGTTGAATTTCTTTAACATTTGATAGGTTAATAATTAATCAAGCAAAGAGCCAGTTATAAACATCGATCAAATACACCATTAAAACTTAATGTTTAAGTGTTTGGTTGATTGGGGTTCATAAGTGCTGGGTATATGAGTCGATTGATGCCAAATTTGTGTTGTTTCATCGTGATTCATGGTTTAATCGCAAATCTGGTGCCTCTTGACTGTTTATGTTCTTATTATTTTTGACTTTGACAAATGGAGTCAAAGTTGGATAATTTCAGATGCTTATTCGTTATGATAAGCGAATGAGTTGTCATTCGTTGAATCTGTCATAACGAATAATATACATTTGTGTGCTCTTATAACGAATGAACATCTCATTCGTCTCACAGAAGTCATGAATGATCTTACTCATTCGTTATTCGTTCATTTACCATGATGAGACAACGAATCAAACCATTGTTATAAGATACACTCGTGTGCTCTTATAACGAATGAACCTCTCATTCGTCTCAAAGAAGTCACGAATGGTCTTATTCATTCGCTATTCATTAATTCATCTTGATAAGACACGGATCAAACCATTCTTTATAACGAATGGAACCATTCGTCATAACGAATGAGATAGCGAATGAGATACCAAAGTTGGATAATTTGGTTTTAACGAGCTGACCTGGTAGCTCGACCCTAGCCAGGGGCTCTGTCTGTTGGACCCTACTAGGGGTTGCTGGCCGTAGACCCTGTTTTCAGGGGCGCTGCCCCCGGACCCCTGTTCGTTGAGGGCTATATGAAACTAGAAATACGATATGGGTAGTGATAGTTAATTGATATGTGTAATTGTTATACAGTTAGTCGCGCCCAGTTAAAGAAAGGAGTTACCATTAACTCTGAAAGGAACTTAGCTCAGGTGAGTTTCTAGTCCCATTTCCTTGTCATGTTTTCGGGGATGTGTGCATACTCGATGTGATTAGTTAATACACTTACCTTAAGTGGTAAGTGTATGATATGTGTGTCTTATGTGTGATGTATGAATGATATATGAATGCTATAAGTAAAATTGAGAGTATGTATGGAAGTTTATACATATAAATATAATGAAAGGTAAGGAATGGTTGTATGAAAAGAAATGAACCAGGCCCTAATAATATCCGAGGCAGAAGGGAACCGGACCCTTATAATACTCGCAAAAGATGGGAACCGGACTCTAATAATATCCGAGGCAGAAAGGGAACCGGGCCCTAATAATACTCGAGAAAGTAGGGCGTAATGCTCTTTAAAACGTATAAGTATGTATGTAAAGTAAGATAAAATATGAAAGTATGAAGGTACAAAAGTATGACGATAACAATGAAGGTATATACTTATGTTTGTGCGAACGAAAGTAGAGAAGGTTAAGTATGTAGTATACGAACATATTGTATTATGTCCGATTAACTAGAACTCACTCGGTGTAGCTGACTGTTAGTATGCACGCATGCGAATAGGCTAAGGCAACTGGCTTGATCGAAGACACACAACATTGGACTGGAGATACTAGCCTCTTGAGAGGAATGTTATGTTGTCATATTTAATTATGTTTCTATTTCGAAAGACAAATTTGAATGATGTTAGGACAAGATTTGAAAGTTATGTAATATATGGTTGACTTATTATATTTCACGAAAAGTTTTAATTAACTTTGATATTTAAAATGTGTTTATGAGTAAATCCAAAGCCAAAGTAGGGCACCGGGATGGGGGGCCTTACAAGGGTGCATCATAAGGATGTGAGGAATTGATCAAGGGTTGTGAAGGGGTTTCACCAGTTCCTTATTTTTTTAAAGTTTCCTTTTGAACCTAACTATATATATAGGTGAAAATTAACGTACAAATAAAATTAGCGTGCTAATTATGAAAATCTAATAGAGTTAATATATCGCATGTAGAGTAATTACATAATTACATAATTACCCTACTTATTTATATATCTACTCTACTTGATTTTCACAATTAGCACGTTAATTATATTTGTATTTAATCCATACCCTATATATATATATATATAGGGGATGGTTCATGTACATTTTAATCTTAACATGAGAACGTACGAAATAATACCAATTTATAAAAAAAATGAGAACGTAAGAAACAATAACAACTACAATACCAACATACATAAACAATGATTTGTAATAACAAAGAAAAAAACCTAAAAATTACAACAAAAGAATCAAAATCAAGAACAAAATACTTATAACATCAAAAGAAAAAAAATCTAATAATAACAACAAAATATAAATCAACAAATACTTATAATGTCACATAATCGAAAATTAGCATATACGAACAAAAACAAACAACAAACACCTATAAAAATAAACCTAATAATAACAACAAACAGGTTCTTACTGTTTTCATGTTATGAATAAAATTTGATCATGTTTCTATACATATATATATATATATATATATATATATATATATCTGCATGATATATATATATATATAAATATATATATAGGGGTGAGATTTAGAGAGAACTCTTCTTAAAGAGAGAACTAAACAACTTATAAAAAAATATTTTATAATTTCAAAACAGTTTTTTTGTAACTTTTTTTTTCTTTCAACCTTCTAATAAGTTAATATTGTTCTTAAAATAAA
Source organism: Bidens hawaiensis (assembly GCF_021521415.1). Taxonomy (NCBI): domain Eukaryota; kingdom Viridiplantae; phylum Streptophyta; class Magnoliopsida; order Asterales; family Asteraceae; genus Bidens; species Bidens hawaiensis. Next base: position 117,353 of record NW_027494665.1, on the reverse strand, counting down.
TAAAAAAAATTGTCGATGTAGTGCATATGTGCAATAGTGTGCATTGCATACATACAACATTTTTATTGTATATTTCATTATACAATATACACTATTGAATATATGCAAATACAACGCTATTTCCTGTATGCAATACACATGACCGGCTCTTGGGTTGTGCAAAGCGGGCGACCGGCCGGGGCACGGTTTCTTCGAGGGCACAATTTTTTTATTTAAATTTCCAATGTTATATATGTAGAATACCCGAGTGTTTATAATCCCACTATTTTTATAGTACTCAAACACCTTTTGGACCCCCTTTTTTTGGTTTACCAAAAGATGTATATGTCCACTAAAATTCGACAAATGCTAAGTACTTTTAAAGAAACGAATATGCGGGATAATAGCAAGTCGACTTCGAACGCCAACAATCATGGTAGCATCCACAATATGAGTATTTCATAATTATAGTTATGGAAATCTTATTTTCGACCCAAAATGCCTCAAGAAAGACTTAACGGGTTGACGATGATTGCTATCGAGAACAAAATATTAGAGAGCATAAACTGTGAAGAGTTGATCCACAAATTTGTTATAAACTAATTATGCATATCATGATTTTCTAATTGTTATGTTTATCGCTATAACTTTAATCGGCGTATAAAAATGTGTTTACATGAAGGTTTAAGGGGCATAATTTTTTTGGCTCGGCCGGGACACATGAATTCTCGGAGCCGGCCCTGACGCTAATACACACAATTACATATATGTAATATAACACGAATGCACATATTCACTATATCAATTATTTTTATTTTTACACATAATATAACACTAATACACATATACAATACTAACAATTGCATATATGATATTCAAACTACTGCACAAATAAAATACACAATAGTGCACATATGCAATAATAAAAAAGTCGATGCGTTATATGTGCACTACAACGAGTTTTTGTTTTTTAATATTTTTTCTAGTGATGAATAATGACATATAAGAAAGACGAAAGAAAATTTTTTTAGAAGTATTTCTTAAATTTAATTAAAAATATTTATTTAATAGTTCTCTAGTTCTCTTTAAAAAGAAGTTTTCTCTTGATCTTCTTCCTCAAAAAAAGTGAGGAATCTTCATTTTACATGTACACATTTTTACATAATCTCTTTAGAGATTTATACATATAAACACATGTAAAAGTCGTTTAAAAAAAATTATTTTCAATTAACGAATGCAAACTCTTTTTTTACAAAAACAATGTTTTTGTTTGAATGCTTTTTACATGTATTTATAAGCAAAACGTTTATACTAAAACTAATTTTTTATATGTGAAATCGAGTTTTATATTATTTTTTTTACATGTAAATTGAAGAGTTCATAGTTCCCTATTTTTGTTTAGTTCTCTCTTGAACCTGTCCTTATATATATGGACTAGTTTAAGAGGGAACTCACAAAAAGTGGGGAAGTGAGAAACTCTTCATCTTACATGTATAAAATTTCTAAAAAAATCATTTTTCATGTAAAAAAATACATTTTTATATAATTTTTTTAGAGCTTTTACATATAAATATATTTATAAGCCGTTTTTCAAAAAAAAATTACAAATTATATTTAGTTAAGAAAGGTGAAAAGAAAAAAATTTACTATTTTTTTTATTAGAATGTCTTTTACATGTATTTATAAGCAAAAAGTTTAAAAAAGTTTATTCTTAAACTAACTTTTTGTATGTGACATCAAGTTTTATATTATTTTTTTACATGTAAAATTATGAGTTCTTCAGTTCCTCACTTTTTTTTAGTTCCTTTTAAACCTGCACATACACAGGTTTAAGTTCATGTGAGAAATGATATTATTGCGAGAAATGCGAGAAATGAATATAACCAATCATAATTTATCTTTTGAGTTTTTAACTTATTTAATTATAAGGGTATAATAGTAAGAAGTATGTTTTTTTAATATTTGGTAAGCCAAAATATTGAAGGAGTTACAACTATGCTTTTCACTTTTCAATTAGCATAATTCATGATATATGCATAAATATTATATACACTAAATTTTATTCTATGTTAATTTCAAGCTCATATCTTTATCCATTCAATGATATCATCTGTTCATATTGTCGTAATATCCGAATACTCCATAAAGTATATTAATATCAATGGATTTCAAAGCATCATTGGAAAATTTTGATTAATGACATCTTCATTTTAGTTCATTAACTTTTCTTTACCGCTTAATTAAAAAAAAGTTAGTCAACAATTGTTGCAAATAACAAAAAAAAAAAAACAAATTTGTGAAATATAATTAATTAGTTCGAAACTTCAAAAAGATCACGCCATTAACAATTAAAAAAAATAATATAACATAGCATAAAATTCGAAAATTTATTACATCAAACGTATTCCTTCATAGGTCTTAGTAAATTGGTAATGTTGTGTCATGTAACTAACTTGTAGTACGTGTAGGTTTATAGATAAGTTGTATATGTGATACTACCGCATATCAAAGAATCAAATAGTAGGTTATGGACAAAATTCCATTATACTACCAACATTGATATACGTATAGTTATTTAACAAAACAATTGTGCATATACTACGTACATATGTAGGTTTTAATTATAAAGTGTTTGTACTACACAAGCGAACACGAAACAAAGAATAATCTACGTACACAAATTAACTATATAATCCTACACACTATTGTAATGTACATATAAATAAAAACTACATATAAATAACAAACTACACATATTAACAACAATCAACATATAAAAATAACAACCTACACATATAAAAAACAACCATCATTAAAGCGAATGGATAACTACCTACACGGCTACACATGCAAATATGTATAACCTAATCACTATTTTCATATATACATAACTACTACACATACATTTAACAACCTACACATGTTTATAAAACTACAAAACCTACTCTTATACTACTACAAAATTAGTCCTACACTATAAATCATTGCCTAACAATAAGATATAACAACAATTCTAAACTGATGTTTTATGTTCTCCAACACAACGTAATAAAGTTAAAGCTAAACTATAACATTTTTATTGCTACATTAATTATATTGTAATAAGAAAACACTAATTTTATTACAAAATACAAAATATATATCTATTCTTATCATTAGCCCTAATTTGTTATCCAAACCAATAGATTACTAAATTGATATTTTAATGTAGGTATTTAAACTTTGAAATTGTGTTGCCAAATGCATTATTCCATATATAAAGAACAAATAAACTTAAAAACAAAACCTCAACCATTCACTAGATAATATATTCATTGTTCTTTGGATAAAGTTAAAAGAAAATAATATATTTTTTATTATCAAAAACTAAAATGGCGTGATCTATTTGTTTAAAGAGCGAGTGAATAAAGTAATTTTTGGAATGTTTAATATTGAGAGTATACTAAAAATTTAGGATTTCATTATGATAGTCCGATTCAAACCCTGGCTCCTATATAAAAAAATTACTAATATATTCTTTTGTCTTAAATGACATTAATATGAAGAAACTCAAAATTACAATATTATCATGCTGATGGTAGTCCATAAATAATTCTTAATCAAGGGTTATAATTTTTTTTTTTGTACTAAAATGACTTCTCATCTAAACAATCCTTCACACACACACACACACACACAAACATATATATATATATATAACTAGCATATTGGCCCGTGTTTATACATGGGTGGAAAATATTTCAAACGTCATATATATATAGATATCATATGAATTCTCTAACTTGTTCTCCGTAAAGTCACAAGATTTAGGAAAAATATGTATAAATGGTGGAATGAGAAACTGTATATATATAAATCACTGAATTGCTAAAATAATAGTCATACTAAAAAAGAACACAAAATCAGTAATAAATAATTAATTATGGTTAAATAAGTTTTTAAATCATCTGAAAGTAAATAATTGGTTATGATTATAAAAAAACATTGATTAGTGAGGTTATGATTATAGAAACATTAATTAGTGAATTATGTGACAACTCTATAGATGTAAATCGAATGACTTGAAAGCCTATGTGGACATGCTAGTTGAAAGACATATGGATATCTTGTATTACTTTAATAGTATAGTAAGATAGTTTAAATAAAAATAACGAGTTTCCTAAAAATTGTAAAAACGAATAGATTTTTGGCATGTGGCATTACAACCTATGGTGAAAAAACTATTCTAGGAAACTATTTCGGTTTTTGGTAATTTTAAATATCAACCATTGATTAACATGATCAATGGCTATGATTTATTCCTTGTTTTTCTAAGAAACTATTTGTTTTTAGGATAACCCTTCCAAATATATATATATATATATATATATATATATATATGATTTGGTTCAATTGAGAAGAGATACTTATGGCGAAAAGTGCAAGAAAAAATTCTAACCAATCATAAATTTTCTTTTAATTTTTTATTTATTTAAATATGAGGGCATGTTAGTAAATCATTCATTTTTTCTTAGTTGGAAACTAATAAATATAACAGGAGTTACAAATCAAAATTTGTTAATTTGGTTTGCTTTTTATTTATCGTTAATTGAATTTAGTTCATCATCTACTTAAATCTATTTTTCGAAAATTTCAAGAGCTTAATTTTGTTCATCCTATCAATAAATTTAAATAAAATGAAAATTATAGGCCAAACTCAATTACGTTATTCTGATTAAAGGGTAACAACAAATAAAGCTATACAATTATTTTGTGTCGTTTAATCTACTCGATCATGTTAAGCAAATTTTATACGTTATTGGTTTTTCTTACTACGAATGAAATACAACATGATTCTATACAGGCATAATCAAAACACATATCATTATTATATAATATAATTAACAAGTTTGGTGACGCAAAGCCTTGATTGGGCCACTTTGCGGTACCCTATTTGTAAAGCCCCGATCTCGGCGCCCTACTTTAGCGTTGGATTTACTAATAAACAGAGTTCTAAATATCAGAGTTAATTACAACTTTCGAATAATAAATAAAACTTCAACATTCATTACAAAACATTCATAACTTGTATTTAAAACATAACTTAAAACATGCCTTTTTGTTCAAACATTAATAACTGAGTCTTCAGATGCCAGCTTCTTTATTCCTCCGCCATGTGTCCCCCTTCAAGCCAGCTGTCTCATCTTACTCACATGCGTGCATACTAAAAGTCAGCTACGCTGAGTGAGTTCTAGTTAATCATGCAACATACAATACATTCACATATTTATATATACGTATCCATAGATACATATTACATACTTAGCCTGTTATCTTTCTTTCATTCGTACACACATAGTTTCTTTCTTTCATACTTCATACATTCATAATACATGCATAATTATCTTTACCATCTCAGATATTTTTAGGGTCTGGTCCCTTCCTTCTCTATCTCAGATGTTATTAGGGTCTGGTCCCTTTCTTCTCTATCTCAGATATTATTATGGTCTGGTCCCTTCCTTCTCTATCTCAGATATTATTAGGATCTGTTCCCTTCCTTATCTATATCAGATATTATTAGGACCTGGTCCCTTCCTTCTCTATTTAATCAACCAATCCTACGCTTCTTCATACATACATTTTATTGTATACGTTCATATATATTCTTACTCATTCATTCATCATTCATGCATCTTATATAAGACACACCTTTCCTAGCATTACGTGAAATATCCGAAGATCTTTCACGTACCGACAGGTATACATTCTTAACATTCATACATACTATCACATCAATCATCATAGCATACACTTACCATTTAAGGTAATTGTATTAACATTCACATTGAGTATGCACAAAGCCCCGAAAACATAACAAGGAAATGGGGCTAGAAACTCACCCGAGTCCTGTTACGTTCACTGTTAATGGTTATTCCTTTCTTTAGCTGTGCGCGACCGACTGTATAACAATTACACGTATCAATTAACTATCACTACCCATATCGCGTTTCTTGTTTAAATATAACCCTCAACGAAGGGGGGTCCGGGGCAGCGGGGTTCTAGGGGCGGCAGTCCCTAGCGGGGTCCAAGGGGCAGCGCCCCTGGCTGGGGTTAAGTTTCCATGTCAGCTTGGAAAAATTTTATTTTAATTAATTGTCTTAACACAATTTTCATTAGAATTTTTAATAATATTTTATTGCTAACTCATTAATCCTTTAAGGTATCTTTCATCAATTAATAAAGTTCAATGGCTTCTTATGTAATTAAATCATTCCAGGGACCTTTCTGTCATTCTTTCAAACTTAATTCGTTATCCAGTTCGTTAACGAAGGAGGCTCCTTCGTTATTTCTTTATTATGACGAAATTTCATGGCGAATGGTGTTCGTTCATTATTTTTCCTTAACGAATGGGTATAAAGAATTGCTGTTAATTCGTTATTTTTCCTTAACGAATGGGAATAAAGAATTGCTGTTAATTCGTTATTTTTCCTTAACGAATGGGCATAACGAATTGTTGTTAATTCTTTATTTTTTCTTAACGAATGGGTATAACCAATTGCTTTTAATTCGTTATTTTTCCTTAACGAATGGGCATAACGAATTGCTGTTAATTCGTTATTTTTCCGTTAACGAATTAGGGTTAGGTCAGAGAATGTCAGAACATCCCCTGACATTCCCTTATCCTTGTACGCCGTTTTCCGGCGCCGCCATGCCGGAAAAACGGGTGGTGGCCGGAAAAATGTATTTCCACACCGTTTTTTACTGTTTTTCGTCCTGATCGTTCCAGATCCGAGCTAGGGTGACCCCTAAGCTCGTCCTTCGATTGATTTATACCCGATTCAATCCGGATCTCGTAACTTTAACGGTTGAGGGTGTCGGCTCGTCGTTCGCGACTAGATCTAGCGGGTTTGGATCCATATAATATCTTAACGTTATTACCTTGGATCGATGCTCGGGTTTCCTTGGTTATTTCGGATAGAGAGAGAGATAATAGAGAGAGAGCTTAAGTGTGTGTTTTAGGTGGTGTATGGAATTGATGAGAATGAATTAATTATGAGTTAATTATGGTTTATTGTGACATCCCACATCGGTTGGGAAATAGAACTAAGCCTTCTTTATAAGGAGGTGGATACCTTCCTCATCATAACACGTTTTGGGCGCTTAATGGTAGTGGATGAGAGAAGAACTCCACACTTAAGCGTGTTCAGGTGGGAGTAGTATGAGGATGGGTGACCACCTGGGTAACCAAAAACAAATCCGTGAGGCGATGGTGGTACATCCCGGCCAAAGCAGACAATATTATGGTGCGGTGGTAGCTCAGATGGTATCAGAGCCAGGGCCGGGCCGGTGGTGCCAGGTCCCGCGAGGACGCTGGACCCCTAAGGGGGGTGGATCGTGACATCCCACATTGGTTAGGAAGGAGAACTAAGCCTTCTTTATAAAGAGGTGGATACCTTCCTCATCATAACACGTTTTGGGCACTTAATGGTAGTGGATGAGAGGAGAACTCCACAGTTAAGCATGCTCAGGTGGGAGTAGTATAAGGATGGGTGACCACCTGGGCAACCAAAATCAAATCCGTGAGGCGATGGTGGTACGTCCTGGCCAAAGCGGACAATATTATGGTGCGATGGTAGCTGGGCTGTTACAGATACTTATAACATCCTACTTTTGATTTTAATAAATAAATGAAATTTTGTTTATTCAATAAAGTGTCGTGTGTCGGTTTAGATAAATAACTATATGATGATGGGCTTGTACTTTAAAAGATGGGGTATAAATACCCCTTAAACCCTAAACCTTTCCATTTATCCTTCTTTACACCATAGCCTACACCATCAAAAACACACACAAACACTATCCTATATCCCGAGCAAAGATCCGAAGGTGGAAATCCGAACCCGTTGGTACTAGAACGTTGTAACGAACCAAAAATACACCAAGACCAGCTCGTGTTCGTAAACCGAGTCGTTTAAGGTACGTTTCTAGCTAGAACTTATTCATTTAGGTTTGGAATTTGGATTACGTCTAGAAATCATAGTTTTGTTTTAGTATGTTAAAAATGAATCCAACACAACAAATCCTACTGAAATCCGTTAACGTTTGATAGGTTAATTGTTATCCTAAAGAACGTTCAACATAGATGCATAAATCTCACCAAATAGAACGTAATATATAGATGTTTGGGTGATTGGGGTTTGTAGGCGATGTGATTGCAAGTTCAATGATACCAAAATCGTGTTATTTCGTTAAGAATCGAAGGTTTAATCGGAAATCTGAGGTATGTTGACTATTTACTGTTCTTGACGATTTTGACTTTGACCCCATGAGTGAAAGACCTGGATAAGGTTGATTCTTATGCCCATTCATTATGATTCAGATACCGAATCAAGTGATTCGTTACTCAACCATTCGTTATGCTCAGATAACGAATCAAGCGATTTGTTACTCACCATTCGTTATATCCACATAACGAATTAGGTTGTGTCTGGATAACGAATCAGATGATGATAAGATAATGAATCAGTTAGTTCGTTACTCACCATTCGCTATGTTAAGATAACGAACCAGACTAACGAATTAGTTAACGAGTCAGATCGCGAAAGATAACGAATCAGGCTTAATTCGTTATAGCGAATGAGTTAGAGAATAAAATAGTAATTTAAAATCCTAATGGAAAATGTGTTAAGACAGTTAATGGAAACAAAATCAGCTCGACCCCAGCCAGGGGCTCTGCTCCTTGGACCTCGCTAGGGGCTGCCGCCCTTAGAACCCTGCTGCAAGGGGCTCTGCCCCCGGACCCTCGTTCGTTGTGGGTAATAACTAAACTAGAAAGACGATATGGGTAGTGATAGTTAATTGATACGTGTAATTATTATACAGTTAGTCGTGCACAGCTCAAGAAAGGGATTACCATAAACGGTGAATGTAACCGCATTCAGGTGAGTTTCTAGCCCTATTCCTTGTTATGTTTTCAGGGCTGTGTGCATACTCGATGTGATTTGTTAATACACCTATCCTAAGTGATAAGCGCCTTATGTGAATTATGTGAAAGGTATGATTGACTGCTTTTCGGTATGTGAACGCTCTTCGGATATTGCACGTATTGTCAAGTTATGATTATGGATATAATGCTATGTATAATGTATGAATGATATGTACGTATGTTATGAATGAATGTAAGAGGTAGCCAGGTACAGAAGAAAGACACTGAGCCCTAATAATACTCAAGGCAAAACAAGGGACTGAGCCCTAATAATACTCAAGGCAGAAAATGGACCGAGCCCTTTATAATCTCGGGGCAGAAAAGGGAATGAGCCCTAATAATACTCAAGGCAGAAAAAGGGACCGGACCCTAATAATATCCGAGGTAGAATAGAATAATGTAAAGTAGAATTTAGAATAAAGTATGAAGGTAAGTATATATATATATATATATATATATATATATATATTATGTAGGAAGTATGAGAATATAAAGTATGTATGAAAGTATGTAGTAATTAATGTACTGTATGTTGTATGATTAACTAGAAACTCACTCAGCCTAGCTGACTTTTAGTATCCACGCAGGTGAGTAGAATGAAGTAGCTCGCTTGAGGGGAACACGTGGCAACGAATAAGAGACTGACATCCAAAGACTCAAGTCGTTTTATAATTTATGTTTTGATTTGAAAGACAATATGTTTGATAAGACAAGTTATGGATTAATGTATAATGTTTTATGAATGTTTTAATATTCCGCGAATGTTTTTATTAACTCTGATGGTTAGAACTATGTTAATGAGTAAATCTAACGTCCAAAGTAGGGCACCGGTAACGGAGCCTCACACTTATATACCATGGGTCACGGGCTTAAGCCCATGGTCTTTCTCCTTACCTTATTAACCCAAGTCCATTACCCATTTTACTTAACCCAACACAAGCCCATCTCATAACATCAAATATTATTATTATTTTACTAACCGAACGGGAAACAGGATGTTTCCTACATAATACATAAACAGATTAGAGCATACACAATAAAAAAATTATACCATACATAACCCATAAGTTTCATACGCAACATAAACAAATTAACCTACACCACTTATGCATGTCCTACACAACATAATAGTCACACATAAATAAGAAGTCAACTGTATTTAACCTACAAAAATAGTTTTGTTTAGTGTAAACAATGTTTATGTTATGTAGGGAATATAAAATATAAGAGTATATAGGTGTAGACCGAACTTATCGTGGAATAGACATAAAATGAACGGAAAGTGTTATAGTGTAGACGTTGTATTTCAGTGTACATATATTTCACAAGATATATATGAAAAGTTGAAAAAAAAGTTAGCCATAAAGTATAATTAATCATTGGAAATACAATTTAACAAAATGTAGGAGTAAATAAAGTTATATTCTTGACTAAATATAAAATCAGTTTCATTAAAAAGAAAAGCTTGAAAAGAGGAAACTGACATTATGGAGATGATATATTATAAATGATTATGGTTTAAGAACGTTAAATTCATTTAATTGGATTATAAACACACATGCATTTCAACTCTACCCTTTTCATTTAAAAACCTGTTATAATAATGTCATAGTAATTACAAAATTTCCATATTTATTATATACAATTGATTGTATCTAATCAATAATTCAGATCGGTTTCTCGCGCTTCTCGCTGTAATTTGACTTCTCGCACACACACACACACACACACACACACACACACACACACACACACATATATAACTATCTATATAATTGTCTACCATAAAATCTTATGTGTCGCTCTCACGTCGCTCCCCACTCTCTCTAAAGCTACCAGATTGCTTGATTACTGAATGGAGACCTCTCATTCATTTGACCTGATTTTTATTCGTTTAAACTACGGATACCTTAAATGGGTCATAAAAACTCCTCTGAATCATTTCCCCTATTCTCACATCCTAAACCATCGAACAATCTTTTCACCACAATCACTGCTCCGATCAAATTCAGACCGTAAATCTCACTGGCGGGTCTCTTCGATTCTCATCATCAATTTATGTGATTGTTTACAATTCATAAATAATATATTTAAGAGCACAAACTGAAATCCATTAACCTATTGATTTGTACAGTTCACATCGATTGCAAAAAACATTAAAAAACCCTAATCATTCACTCGTTCTCTATCTATACCTTGTCGCTTCCGGTTTGAAGATCATCTTCCAGGTAAGATTTCGCTATCATGTTGATTGTCTCCCTCTTTAATTTGTTGTCTTCATGAATTTAGTTTTTAAATGAAACCCTCAAGGTTAATAATTTCCATTCGAGTGAGATTTTCTATTTGCGATTGAAATAAAGTAAAATTAGGGTATTGAATATCTGAATAATATAGGCATACCAACTACTCAATGAAATTCCTGTGTGAGAATACCCGTATATCAAACCTGGATACCATACATGAATCTAAATACCTCTATCTGCCTATAGTTCAATCTCTAACCCTAAGGAACCACCGATGGGTGACGAAAAATCTTCTTTGACGGTCGCCTAGCACCAAGAACAAAGTTAAAACGAACATGAACCTGGAATCATTACCATAGTTTCAGTTCACCTTTGTTTCAGTTATTTTATGCTACAATCCAATATCGAAGACGAACCCTACTCAAGGTTATCATCCTCAGCTATAGCAGGTCAGTTTTTTGTTTCTGTTCCATCTAATTCAACTCACTAATCGTTCTTACTGCCTTGAATAATAATTGATCTGAAGATGATGAATGCTTTAATTTTCATTCAATATTTTTCATTTGTTTTAAATATCGAATCTTTGTTAATTTGAAAATTTCTTTCATATATGATGTAAGGTTCATTTTTGCTAAATCAAATGATGTGTTCTTTTGAGCTTTGATATACTATACACAATTAAAGTTTATTGGTTTACTATTCAAAGAACAACTTCTAACAGCATTTTACAGAGTTTTATTTGCGTTTTATGTGTTTGTCTTATTTTGAACAACTATGTCTCATACTATAGCTTAATGAGTTTTTTTAAACGGTTTTTCTTGAACCGAAACATAATCATCATTTTTGTAAAATGGCCTCATTTTCAGCCCCGTCTTGATCGTGCATAACCCAACCATTTGTTTTGTCTTGCATATTAGTTGCTATTTTTTCTGAAAATATGATAGAAATCATTATTGAATAATATATGGGAACTTAAAATACGACTAACAGTTGAATTTATTTTAACAATTAACTTGGATAATTTTTGGCTCGCTGGCCCACAAGCTCATCTCCATTCCTCGAGTATCGGAGACTACACTCAGGAGTAAACCCACCATAGGTGACAAAACCTCGTGACCCAACCTAAAATCCCTATTATTTTTGTCACAGGTAGGACTTGAACCCAAGACGTCCCCCCTTTTTAATTTGAATTCTTTGAGTAGTACTGAGTAGGAGGTGGATATTTGTTTGTTATATAGGTATATAACCGTGTAGTATATAATTTTGTTGCCATTTACAAACGTTAACGCACCTCAATCTTCATGAAAACGGTCCTTTCAGACTCAGGTTTGATATGTATGTTATGGATTAGGGGTGTGCATCATTCGTTTTGCGGTCTTAACCAAATTAGAGCTAAACTTAAACTTTACAAAACAAGTTGTTCTTTTCCTCTAATTGGGCTGAGCAGATTGCCCTCAACCCATTTATTTTTAAGCATGTAGATAACAATTTTAAATGTACAAATTTGCTCTTTCATGAGTTGTTATTTGTTTTTTAAGGGGCTTGATGTAAGGCCCCGTTGTCGGTGCCTCACGTTAGACGTTGGATTTACTCATAAACATAGTTATTACAAATCAGAATTAATTAAAACATTCGCGGAAATGTTAACTTCAATCATTCGATACAAAACATTTGATCTTTTCTTTAAAACATAACATACAACATCATATTTAAAACATCATTTTTTCCATCTTCAGATGCCAGCCGTTCAATCCCATGCCATGTGCCATCCTCATGCCAGCTCAATAAATATATTTACTTTTGTGCAAACTAAAAGTTAGCTACGCTGAGTGAGTTCTGGTTAATCAGACAACATACAATACATTCTCATACATTCATGTATACGTATCCGAAGATACATATTCCTACTTAACCAAACTTCATTCCTGACACTTTATAATTATCCATAAGAGGACCATTTCATAATATCTATTAGAAGAACAATTACTATCATTCATAGAAGTAACAACTTGAATCACCCATAGAAGTGTCTATATAAACTATCCATAAAAGGATCCCAAGATATTATCCATAGAAGGATCCTTAACGTTACCCATAGAAGGGACCCTATATACTTTCCATAAAAGGACCACTATACTTTATCTATATAAGGAACTCTATACCTGATCCATAGAAGGAACCATATACATTGTCCATAGAAGGTACTCCATAGAAGGAACGCATGCTCAATTATATAATTTCCGTATAAGGAACGCTAATAAGGTTCACAATCCTTATTCACGCTATCACATATCGAGTCTAGGTCCCATAGTAGTTTAGATGGATTTGCCATCCTAACTTACTATGTCAGGCGTAGATCTCACATACCATTCATGTACCTGCTTACACACACCTCACATATACGATAATTACATCATAGCATACACACACTCTAGGCGTTCTTAAACTCATTCATCTGACAACCGTACTCCTTGATGATACGTGCAATATCCGAAGAACGTTCACGCACTGACAAGCATTCATTCATAACATTCATACATACTATCACATAATTCATTATAGCATACACTTACCATTTAAGGTAAGTGTATAAACGTTCACATTGAGTATTCACACAGCCCCAAAAACATAAAAAGGAAATGGGGCTAGAAACTTACCAGTCTCCGGTTTCCTTCTGAGTTAATAGTGATTCCTTTCTTCAATTGAGCACGGCTAACTATACATCAATTACACGTATCAATTTCCTAATCCTATACTCTTTCTTTTGTTGAACCAGAAATGGTTAAGTTTGGTATATTCTAATAGCATTGTATTTGAATATCTTGTATTTGAATGGTATTAGAATACATTTGTATTCTAATGGCATGTGATTAGAATAAATTTGTGTTAGCATCCAACTTGTACTAGAATACTTTTGTATTCGAATGGTATAAATACATTTGTATTCTAATGATCATATTGTATTCTAATGATCACATTGTATTCTAATGATCATATTGAATTCTAATGATCACATTGTATTCTAATGATCACATTGTATTCTAATGATCACACTGTATTCAAATGATCATATTGCATTCTAATGATCAAATTGTATTCAAATGATCATATTGTATTCTAATGATCATATTGTATTCTAATGAGTCCATTGTATTTGAATCTTTCAATGTATTTGAATAAGTAATTGTAATTGAATGATTCATTGTAATGGGATGAGTCATTGTTATTTAATGAGTCATTTTAATTGAATGATTCACTGTAACTGAATGAGTCATTGTAATTGAATGAGTCATTGTAATTGAATTGCCCATTGTATTCAAGCCTAATCATTGTATTCGAACGAGCTCATTGTATTCGAAAATCTACAATGTATGCGAAAAGCCAAATTGTATTCGAATTTCCTATTGTATTTGAATCAATATGTAATCGAATGTCTACTTGTATGTGAATCTTGGGATTGTATTCGAATTTAACCTATGTAATCGATTATAAGCATGTATTCGAATCTATGGTTTGTATTCCAACGGGCTGAACCAGTTTGTTTCTTTTATCGCCATTAACATTATGTTTCATGACTTTAATACCCTATTAACATTATGTTCGGTATCAACCCATAAATTTTTCCCTAACCGTTTTCGGCCAAAACTTGACCCGTGCAACCATAAATCTTGGACCTTTGTGGCTAAAACGTTCAAAGCTAAATCTTGGGTTTATTTATGAGCCGTTTATAACCATGATTTCGTTAAGTCCATTTTAAACATCAAGTTTGTAACTTTATGATTCGTCTAGACCCGATCTACTCTAGGGTTAAGTTTTAGGGCAAAGTGTTCATAAAAACATAACCTTTAAAGATAAGAACATACCTTTATGCGTTTTTAGGCTACGGTTAGCTTCGATTATATCCAAGATCTATCAATAATCGATGTTTGTTCTTTGTCTTGGACTTCCTTCTTAACCGCGGCTATGGATGAGGCGTTTGTGTGTGTTTTAGAGTGTGTAGGGAGGCTATGGTGTAGAGATGGATAAAAATGGAAAGGATTAGGGTTTAAGGGGTATTTATACTCCCTTAATCCCATGGACATAAGGCCCGTCTTTCCTTTTTGGTCCATAATTAATTCTACCTAATAGCCTACTTATCCATCCATCTTTATTATTTTATTATTTCTCTACTAACTCAAGTAAACTTTTCCTACATTAATAAATAATATTTTAAATATTATTCTTAGAAATTTCGGGATGTTACAAGTCTACCTCCTTAAAAGAGGGTTCGTCCCTGAAACCTATGTATTCATTGCTCACACACTTTGTTGAATCATCTTTGCTTTCTTGGTTGTCCTTCTTACTCCTGACTTTGCAGTTACCGAGTGGTGTTCATGTGTTTTAGCTATTAAGGTAGTTTGTCAATGAGGCCCTCGATGTACCAAGTCTCGTTTCGTCCTTCCAAGGGGCTTTTTTTCACATTATATTAATACTAACGCCTAAGACGACGCTTTATCGCAACACGACTATTCATCTTAACCAACATGCATTCAAGGAAATTCATATCATAATTAATAAACACTAGTCTAAACTTCAATATAAACAACACACATCAAGTTATTAATAAATTACACATAGATTTCAAACTTATGACTAGCACTAGCCTTCTTGTGGTCTTTTCTAAGCATACGGAGGAAACTGTTAAACCTCAAGAATTCTTCTCTGCTTCACATCCTTCTTTCGGCTTCCTGCAGTCCCTTGCTAGGTGTCCACGTCCTCCAAAATTGTGACACCTATGGTAATCCTTACACTCCCAGGAGGAATGTCTTGCTTTTCCACACCTTAAGCACACACCTAATCCCATTATGCACTCTCTTGAGCGTATCTATCCACATTTTCCATAGACCAGGAACTCATCCATCCTTGCTTTCTTCTAAAGGGAACTCTCCTCATTAGCTTCATCTGGTTTTGTGGCTGGGTTCTTTTTCTTCGTTTCAACCTTGACCTCTTCACTGGTGGCAAGGTCAACATAAACCATCTCGACCAATTCCACGACTGAATCAAATGTTGCGGGTTTGTTTTCTCTAACCAATGTTCGGACACTTTGTGGTAGTTCTCTGATGCAGCACTTGATTCTTTTCGCTTCAGTATTAACCATGTCGGGAACCAACCTAAACATGCAGTTGAACTCAGTGGTGTATTCACGGTGTGTCATTTTTCTTGCCTTCTGATTCAAAAACTACATCTCAGTTCTCTCAACCTCAATATCTGCACAGAATCGCTTCATCACCAACTCTTTCAGGTCATCCCACTTCATAGCTTTAATCTCTTCTCGGGTCTTCCTCTGTTCCACTGTCTCCCACTAGAACATAGCCTCATCACCAAAGGATTGGGAAGCATAACCCACAGCTTGATCAGAACGACACTCGCTAATTCGAATAACCACGTCCATTGCGGTTATCCACTAGAGAGTAGATGTCGCATCTTCCAAGCTAGTTAACTTCAGTGGGTCCCATCCCTTGAACGATTTGTAGTTATACCCACCTCTTCCTCTTTTCCTTGCATCAACCTTCACAGATCTGACCTCACTCAAGTCACATTTCTCTCTTTCATCATCTTTCTTACCATTCTCTACAGACCTCTCAGTAGTTCTTCCATGACTTCTAGCAGACCCTTCAGTAGTCAAGTTCTTCACAGCAGTGGTTACAACTTGAACAATGGCTTCTTGAAAAGCGGGGTCAAGTTGATACCCTTCATTGTTGCTCGGATTCTGTCCAGCTGCAATTCCTTCCTCCCTTGTGTTAGAAACTGGTTCTACCGAAGGTTGTCGGACAATACGCGGCCTGCCACGACGTCCAGTACGACCTCCTGTTCCAACGACTTTCCTAGCTCCAACCATTCAATAAGGAAACACAAACGTTATCACTCAAAGAACTATTTAGTACAAGGATAGTAAGGTTAACAGGTAATAACAGTGGCCAGCTGTGATTAGCTGATCACGTTACTTTCCGTGTCCTATACACTTCCCTTTATGAGTCTATTTGTGCTAAGTTCTACTTTTAAACAATTAGTCAATCAAACAATCACTTTATCATATCCCTAACATACACATATTCTTTCTTTAGCAGTTAAGCTAACATCACTTCACATTATTATTTAACCATACATTTTACCTTTACTGAGCTTGCTTGAGTGACACATGGCTATCTCGAACTGGCATCTTCTTTCTTTTCTTACTTTAAAACCCATTCTCTGTTCGAATCTAAGCATGTAGGATGCTTAAATATCTTGAACTTTGCTCTGATACCAACTTGTAAGGCCACGTTACCGGTGCCTCACGTTATACGTTGGATTTACTCATAAACATATTTCTTACAAATCTGAGTTAATTAAAACATTCGCAGAAATGTTAACTTCAATCATTCGATTCAAAAATATTCGATCTTTTCTTTAAAACATAAAATGCAACATCAAATTCAAAACATTATTTCTTCCGCTTTCAGATGCCAGCCGTTCAATCCATGCCATGTGCCATCCTCATGCCAGCTCAATAAACATATTCACATGCGTGCATACTAAAAGTCAGCTACACTGAGTGAGTTCTAGTTAATGAGGCAACATATAATACATTCTCATACATTCACGTATACGTATCCGAATATACATATCCCTACTTAACCGAACATTATTCCTGACACTTTATAATTATCCGTAAGAGGACCATTTCATAATATATATTAGAAGAACAATTACTATCATTCATATAAGTAACAACTTGAATCACCCATAGAAGGGTCTATATAAACTATCCATAAAAAGATACCTAGATATTATCTATAAAAGGATCCTGAACGTTACCCATAGTATGGACCCTATATACTTTCCTTAAAAGGACCACTATACTTTATCCATAGAAGGAACTCTATACCTGGTCCATAGAAGGAACCATATACATTGTCCATAGAAGGTACTCCATAGAAGGAACACATGCTCAATTATATAATATCCGTATAAGGAACGCTAATAAGGTTCAAAATCCTTATTCACGCTATCACATATCGAGTCTAGGTCCCATATTAGTTTAGATGGATTTGACATCCTAACTTACTATGCCGGATGTAGATCTCACATACCATTCATGTACATGCTTACACATACCTCACATATAAGATAATTACATCGTAGCACCGACAAGCATTCATTTATAACATTCATGCATACTATCACATAATTAATTATAGCATACACTTACCATATAAAGTAAGTGTATTAACGTTCACATTGAGTATGCACACAGGCCCGAAAATATAACAAGGAAATGGGGCTAGAAACACACCTGTATCCGGTTTCTTCTCAGTTAATAGTGATTCCTTTCTACAAATACAAGATATTCAAATGCAGTGCTATTCTAATAGCACAATATTTGAATATCTTGTATTTGAATGGTATTACAATACATTTATGTTAGCATACATTTGTATTCTAATGGAATGCCATTGGAATACATTTGTATTCTAATGGCATGTGATTAGAATACATTTGTGTTAGCATCCAACTTGTATTAGAATAATTTTGTATTTGAATGGTATATGATTATAATACATTTGTATTCTAATGATCATATTGTATTCTAATGATCACATTATATTCTAATGATCATATTGTATTCTAATGATCACATTGTATTCTAATGATCGTATTGTATTCTAATGATCACATTATATTCTAATGATCGTATTGTATTCTAATGATCACATTGTATTCTAATGATCACATTGTATTCTAATGATCATATTGTATTCTAATGATCACATTGTATTCTAATGATCATATTGTATTCTAATGATCACATTGTATTCTAATGATCATATTGTATTCTAATGAGTCCATTGTATTTGAATCTTATAATGTATTCGAATGAGTAATTGTAATTGAATGATTAATTGCAATTGAATGAGTCATTGTAATTAAATGATTCATTGTAATTGAATTGCCCATTGTATTCGAGTCTCATCATTGTATTCGAACGAGCTCATTGTATTCGAATATCTACAATGTATGCAAAAATCTATATTTTATTCGAATTTCCTATTATATTCGAACCAATATATAATCGAATGTCTACTTGCATGCGAATCATGGGATTGTATTCGAATTTAACCTATGTAATCGAATATAAGCATGTATTCAAGTGTATGGTTTGTATTCCAACGGGCTGAACCAGTCTGGTTCTTGTATCTCCATTAACATTATGTTTCATGACTTTAACACTCTATTATGGTTCGGTATCTACCTATAAATGTTTCCCTAACCGTTTTCGGCCAAAACTTGACCCGTGCAACCATAAAACTTGGACCATTGTGGCTAAAACGTTCAAGTTAAATCTAGGGTTTATTTATGAGCCTTTTATAACCATGAGTTCGTTAAGTCCATTTTAAACATCAAGTTTGTAAATTTATGATTCGTCTAGACCCGATCTACTCTAGGGTTAAGTTTTAGGGCAAAGCGTTCATAAAAACATAACCTTTAAAGATAAAGAACACACCTTTATGCGTTTTTAGGCTACGGTTAGCTTCAGTTATGAACAATAATCTTGTATCTAGCTTGTATATCCAAGATCTATCAATAATCGATGTTCGTTCTTGGTCTTGGGCCTCCTTCTTAACCGCGGCTATGGATGAGTTTTTTGTGTGTGTTTTAGAGTGTGTAGGGAGGCTACGGTGTAGAGATGGATAAAAATGGGAAGGATTAGGGTTTAAGGGATATTTATACTCTCTTAAGCCCATGGACCTAAGGCTCATCTTCCATTTTAGTCCATAATTAATTCTACCTAATAGCCTACTTATCCATCCATTATTTTATTATTTCTCTACTAACTCAAGTAAAATTTCCACCATTAATAAATAATATTTTAAATATTATTCTTAGAAATTTCGGGATGTTACACTTGAACAGATTTCCCCAAACCCATTTGTTTTTTTAAACGTACAAACCTTCATACCCTTAGTTTTTAGTAAAGAGTTTTAAAAACAAATATGGTTTTAAACATGCAGCCCCAAATTTTTTGGTTAAGAGTTTTAAAAACCGATTGGTTATTTGTTTGATTCGGTTAGTTCGTTACACTGTTGGGTTTTTAGCTTTAACCAAAACTAAACCGAGCTGAACTTGAACTTTAACAAATGAGATCTTTTTAATGGGCTTGACTGATTGACCCTGGCCTGTTTGTTTTAAACATGCAGACAACAATTTTCAAACGTTCAAAACTGCCCTTTCGTAAACTTCTATTTTGTATGGCCCGTTTAATTTTATACCGT
Source organism: Bidens hawaiensis (assembly GCF_021521415.1). NCBI lineage: Eukaryota > Viridiplantae > Streptophyta > Magnoliopsida > Asterales > Asteraceae > Bidens > Bidens hawaiensis. The sequence continues at coordinate 96,873 of NW_027494665.1, read as the reverse complement.
GCTGGTTTTTTAGATGAGTTATTTAGGGATTCAAATTATATCCTAACGAACCGATATTGAAGCAATTGTATGAGGTTTGAGAGGGATTGTGCTTAAATGTTTGGTATATTGAAGAAGAGATTAATAGAAATGTATCATGCGCACATATTCATGTGATAAATTCTTTCTTGAGTGGTTTCTTATTTCTTCTTCATTTTATTATTGTTGAATAATTTGTAATTTGGATACAGGTTGACCCGCTATCTTCTGCAAGCTCGGATACATCTTTAAACCTTAGTGATGTTATGCGTCGACTCTGTGAGCCGTTTTTGGATACAAATTCAACCAAGAAAGACAAAATTTATCCCAAATATGTGTTTTATGGTTCTCATTTGGATTTCATATAAGATTATTTAACGACTGTAAATTACATGTGATTACATTTTTATCATTAGTATTATACTGACTGTCGGTTTTAACTTTACACAGAATTAATAGCCCTTCATGCATCTCCAGTGGAAGTTAGAAAGTTACTGAGTGGCTGAACAAAATAACCCAAGTTAACGTGAATCTACAAACTATTCTTTTATTTGTGAATGCTTCTTTATGACTGTATAGGTTCTTAATTTGAGGCTGCTAAAAGCTTTGTCAGAATTCAAGCATCTTGTGCACGTAGCACATACACAAATAATATTCATTAGTACATTTGTTATTGATTATTGAAATAAATCAAATAATATTAGTATATATGCAGGGCATTTTTAGATTTGAGGATAATCTTGCAACCTTAAAAACCATGCAAGAACAAACACTTTTACCTCAACTAGAACACGACATTGCTCGACTAGAGAAGGAAATTGAAACATTTACCCAAGAGAAACTATGTTATGAAGCTCAGATATTGAGGGTAAAACATTCTTTTCATTGTTCAATCTAGCTTAATGTATTATACATGTGTTTACATATAATAGGATGTAGTGTTATCTTTTGATCAGTTAAAGTGGTTTTGTTAGTACATCGTATATGCGGTTTTAAAATGCCTTTTCCTTAATCTTGTCCTATGGAATTTGCATGTATGCCTAAACATTTCGTGGAAGATGTCATGGAATTGCTGATTTCACAAGCGTTGGATGGTGTCACATTGGTAAAAGATGTTAATATATGTTTGCTTTTCTTTTTGTAGCATTGTATAACTATTGCTTTATGCAGTTAATCTATCTTTATTTGGTAGGATGATTTTACAAACATCATTAGTATGTTCGTGGCAAGTCCAGAGTACATTTAAGAATCCCTATTTAAGAGCAAAGATGATTGAAGCACTTAGCAGTCGGATGCCATGTAGGAGGTACTTTATATTCTATCATCTTTTATACTTTTATTTTGTATTTATGGTTTTTACTTTTTTGTATTTGCAGTGGCACATTGTTGGTCATAAGTACACTTTTTGAGAGGCATCAACTATCTGTCCAGCATCTCATGAGCAATCGTTTTGAAACTTTATGCAGATATCGAGTTCACGGGCTCCCACACTCAGGTGATCTTTCTACAATAATAATTTTATTTTTGTGGGCATTGTTACCGAGCGAATAATTCACACGTTTTGACTGTTGTGCAGTTCTATGACTATGACAAAACTAATATATAGCATAACATTTCTGGGCACATGTACGAGATTTTATTACAAGTATGTTGTTTCTATTATTGTTCAAAATATAATTATTAACGTAAAAAGTTAATATATATATTAAATCAAACAAAACTCGATTTAAAAATAAAACAAATCATTAAACTAATAAAATTGCAAAATGATTAAAAACAAAGGACCTGAATAAATCCGCGTATACGCAGGCTAAAAGCTAGTATGTATGTATATATATATATATAGGGGAAGGATCAAGAGAGAACTCCTTATTAGAGAGAGAACTAGAGAACTCCTAACTTAAGGGTTAATTTGTAAAAATGGTTTTCCAAAACACGACACCCTTTTATTGTGTTCATCTTCCCTTGTGAATGACTGAACTCTAATTGAATCCACTCAATCTTATGAATGCGTTGATTGAACCGTAATTGTCTCCACTAGATTTTTTCAACCATAGTTATCTCCACTCGATCTTCATGCGAGCGTCGATTACGAGGTTTGTCTGATGCACACTTCTTTGATTTTCAAAATTGATATTATGTATGTAATTTGGTGAAATTGTGTTGATTCTTAACCTAATATATGAGCAATTGCTTACAATTGTGTAAAAAATGTGTTTAGGTTGCTTAATTTTGTGAATAGCAGAGCATTCTAAATTAGGGCTTTTTTAAATGTGTTTAGATGCAAAATTTTAGGGTGTTTAATGGATAAATATTTAAAATTGATTCACCTTTAATGGAGAAACCTTATAATAAAATAATTGTAACAGTACAACGGTGAAAATTGTCAAATTGTTTCCTAATATCTCAAACGGCGAATCACTTTGATGGTTTCTGACTTTGACGGTTTGGTATATTTGGTCTCTAAAGCTTCTAACATAACCAACACAACTGATATGATACAACATATACAAGTATCACTACTAAAAGATGTCATAGTACCCTACAGTTTATAATAGTAAAAGAAAATATACACAAAATTAACACATATTTTTTTCATAATTAATGCAGCAATGTTTATACATATTTGTGATGTTATTGGTGTGTTCTACTAGGGTGTGCAGGATACGGGTCTTATCGTGAACCCAGTTTATGGTTCAGTTTATCAGAACCGGTATTAGAAAGCATGTGAAATTCCTGTTCTGTTATGAATATCAACCCAAAACAGAAACCAGGTCAGGTCATACCCGGTGGAACCATATTAGAACCTAAAAATATTATATTTCCATTTTTTTGTATATAGTTACAAGATCAAGATTCAGTTTTGATGATTTTGAAGTATATATGTCAATATGTTTAAAGTTTTTGACTTTTATGGTCAAAGGATGATTATGTTAATATCTTTAAAGATGATTATGTTAATATCTTTATTGTTTATAACTTTATGTTGTATAATATAATGTTTTTAGGCTCAAATCAACTGTTTTATGTGGTATGGTATTATATTAACAATTGCACATATTAATAAGATTCTAAGTTGCTGCAAATGATCATGTACAGGAAGTGTGTGTTCGTATTGGTAAACGATCAGGCTAAGTGTGCTTAAAGTTGTGCATAGAGAATCTTGATAACGAACCCGTGAAAGACGATAACCCGTTCCCACAGAACCAATATAAATACTCGGGTTGACCCATTTGTAAAAAGTCTGGTTCCGGGCTTGAAAAATCTTGTAAACCAACTGTGGTTCCAACCGGTTCCGAACAATCTGGTCCGGTCCGGGTCATACCCGTTACACAGCCCTTTGTCCTGCTAGTTATATTTTTCTTTAACTTAGCTTGTTTTTAGCATTGCGTTCTATGTATCACATATATGCTTTGCACTTAGTGCTATTAGTGCATTGAAATCAAAACACGTGTATTCATGACTATTATAAACATGTGAAATTGTTACTCATGTTATATTTATTTTATTATGATGTTCCCCATTATTATCATATACCATATAACTTCATACATATAATTTTTGATATTTTATGTTCCAATATTTACCAAATGCAGGAGGCGCATCGCGCATCATTTATGTAACACCAAACGTAACAACATACTGAGAGCATGATGTATCGAAAGAGTATACACCTGTATCGAGCACGATTTTGAAAAGTTGGAAAATGTTGTCACTATGGATGAGATGTATGCTGATAAAGCAGGTTTTTCTACTCGTTCAGGCACAATTAAACAGAGACAGGGGGTCATGAGCCATAGACACATGACTTGTAGATGCATGTTAGAGTTAATCAGATAACATCACCCATTAAATATTTCATGTTTGTATTACACACGCGTATTGGTTGTTTTACTTGCATCTTAAACAATGTATATAAGCCCTCAATAATATATAAAAACCCATTCAACATTATATGTTTGTACTACATATGTGTTATGTATGTTTGTATTGCATATATGTATTCTACGTTTATATCGCATATATCTATTGTAGATTATATTGCATATATCTATTGTATGTTTGTATTACATACATTTATTGTATATTAGTACTGCAAATATGTATTGTATGGTTGTATCTTATACGTGTACTTGTTGTTTTACTTACTTTTTAAACATTTTATACGTGCACTCCATAATAAATAGAATTCCTTCAACATTATGTGTTCGTATTACATGTATGTAATGTATGGTTTTATTGTATATATATACTATATACTTGTACTAAATGCATTTTAAAATTGTATATTGGCACTCCGTTTATATACATTGTCTGCTCGACATTATATATTTGAATTACCCATATATAATGTATGTTTGTATTGCATATATGTATCACAGCATTTATGTACATATGGTACAAGTTTTAACAATGACAATCGACTATAAATTTCATAGATCAATTAACACCACCACATAAGTATACAATAACATTCATATTAAAATTCAATCACATGTTCTAACAACTTATACACAAATTAGATCATACACAATAACAATATAAACTTCTAAAAGACACTCTTAAACTAGATCCAATGTCAGATCTTCCATTTGTGTGTTTTCTTGTGTATTCTATCACTCGTTTCTTGCGTACGTTGACATATGAAAAAAAATACTCGTGACATAGAATATTCTAAGAAGATGTAACTGTTCAATCTTTCTGATATCTTCATTAATGAAACCACACTCACAAATTTCGCTCTTACACTTGAAACACTCTATGTGCTTCATATCCCACAACGCGTTATCCGAGAATGTCAGTTGCCTGTTAAAACAAAAGAAATAAATATATGTAATACATCAGACAATTGCATTGTGTATATGTAATACAATACCTTGAAACATTCCATATACCTTATAGAAAACACACTGCATTATATGAAGATGTCATTTTTCTATTAAATAAAAGTAATGCTTATGTGTGATACATCAGAGAATAGCATTGCATATATGTAATACATCATAGTCCACATGCATTTAGTAGTAGATAAGTGCATATATGTAATACAAATATTGAAACATTCCATATGCATCTTAGCAAACGCACCGTAATTCGTGAAGTTTTCATAAACTACTCAAACAAAAGTAATGCATATGCGTAATACAACAACTATATATGTAGGTAATATACTACTGTTGCATATATATAATAGATAACCGATGCATATACGTAATACAACAGACTGTATATGCATGTAATAGACAAGTTCTGCATATACACGTAATAGAAAAGTGTTACATATCTGTAGTAAAACATCCCGTATATGAATTTAATAGACAATCACTACATGCATGTAATACGCCAGACTACATATGCATATAATAGATAAGTGTTGCATATATGTAATATAACTGCCTATATATGTATTTGATATATAAGTGATGCATCAATTATGCACTGCATATATGTAATACTTGATAAAATCATGTAAATACGACTAATCAACGTTGATAATGTGTAAAATTAGATATGATTAGGTTAATGTTATCCCATTGTCCATCGATGCACATTGAGGCCATACATCAGCTACAGGACCCGTTTTCGATTTCTCACAGCCAATTTACCGAACACTTGGTGTACAAACTTAATAAATAGATAACTTACTTAAATTGACTAGTTCATAATCAGCCATCCATTTGTGTTTTGACAACGTGTTAACAACGGTAGTAATCATGGATTCATAAGCAACTGAATCGACCAACAATGGCAGAACAATCAATTTCTTGAAAATCATCAATGTGTGGCTCGTTCATAGTTTTCAATCATAATCAGTGTCCAAATACATGTTTAACAGTGTATATTGTTATTCGACTAGACAAAAAAAAAACAAATACAGAGCCTATCGAAGAGCCTCTTTTTGTGTTTAATTGTTGTATAATATGCTTAATCGACACTGTTAATACGTGAAATTAACAATTACAATCATTTACCTGATAGTATTCTTTATATTCGTGCTTGATTTTGTAGTCAATTTGGATGAACTTTACAATCAATTGATGAGAACTGAAAGCTTGGATACTGGATACTGAGGGGAGACGTGAGTGAATAAGAATAGGGAGAAAGAACAAATGTCGTTTTTGTTAATTCCAATATTACCCTCCCTCTTTAAAAAATACCCAACACTTTTTATTTCACCTCTTCCCTTTTTTTAGCCTTTGGATATAATAAAATCAATGTATTTAAGAGGAGTTCTTTAGTTCTCTCTTTAAGATGAGTTCTCTCTAGATCCCACCCATATATATATATATATGTATATATATATATATATATATAAAGAAGGTCCACCTATCAATGCATATAACAACCAATAGTACCATATAATGAACCATGTGAAATAGTAAAGTCGACACGTTATATAACAAGCAAAATGAGCGTTTTACAATAAAAATGAGAGTCTTACGTATATGTAGTTACACCTATATATAAAGTTTCAAAACAAACAACTTAAAATTTGAGATTGAATATAAATATACCTGAATTCTGAAGTTGAACAAACCATACTAGATCTTCAACAATTTTGAGACATTAAGAAAATAAACTGTTATTTGCAATAGTTTGAGACAATAAAATAAGAAAATAAACTGTTAGTGATCAATAGTTTTGGTGATCTTAATCAACACATATATCGTTTACAAAATCAGAAAATAGAAGACAAACTTTAGTAAAGGTGTTAATAAACCGTTTACCGAACCTCTCAAATAAAAGCAAATCCGGTTATCGACGCAATCGATATTTCATGCAAAGTTCTGAGTACTTTGTACGCTTCATATAAAAAGGCTTATTTACATGAATGAGTTTGGCTCTAATATATACTCTATGAAGCATTTTTGTCATTTTTAATAATTTAATACAAACTAAATATTTTGTAGAGAACTCTAAAAACGAGTTCAAACGAGCCATTTTTCATGTTTTGCTTTGCAGAGTTTCAAACTGTAGTTTGCAACCTACTCTTTACAGTCCCATGTTATCTATTGCACGACCCCCATATTATCACTTGCAAAGAAGATTGAAGGCATAAAAATTAACCTTACCAGGTGCAAACTTCGGTTTTGCAAATTTTACTTTTAGTGTAATCAGCAAAGTCATCTTCATTTTGAGTCATTGTTAGCTAATGGAGGTTGAGTAAACATGAGTTTACTTTCTAATTTCACTAGCACCTGACATCACATAAGAACAACTTAATCAAATAAAGTTCCACATGTACAATTTCCCCAAAATAGTATTGACAAAGTATAAAATAAATTATATAAAGTTACCTAATTGTGACATATATCATTTTCATGTCCTTGACATTTGCAAAAGCTATGTACACATCTTCATTTGCCTAAAATTTAACCCTAACATTAACATCTGTATCAATTCCTTTTATCGACAGGGCCAACTTATTCACTTTGGGCCCGTCATCATAGTTTTCGACTTTGGATCTCTTAATGAATTTTAGATTACAAAATAAGCCAAAATAGTTGCAATAATTCTGCGATTGGTGATTACCTAATGAAGGGGCAAAGATATGTCATTAGCAGCCAAACTCATTGGTTGTGTCTATGCATTTTGTGTTATCCATGTCACCCAACTGCTCATCATTACATGCGAAAGACTTTGCAACCGCAGATGAAAGGGAGAACCTGTCGTCACCACCACCATCTCTAATTAATGAACTTAAGCAGATGTCTACCAACTTTTCAAAATAATGTCATTTAGAAAATATTTCAAGCAATGAAGTAATATAGTATATACTCAAAAGCTTCTAACTTTAACAAATTAATGGAGGAATATAGAATATACCCAAAAGCTTCTAACTTTTGAAAATTGTGATATACTAACGCAGTTTGTTAAAATACCGATGTGTACTACGAAATTTTACTTTGTGCTATGGAAAAATCCTAGGCTGTGTCTTGGTTTACAATACTTCCTCCAGCAAGATCTAAACCAAAAAGCACAGAAAAATCCCGAGTTAACTTAACGAAAGAAAAGAAATGAAAGGAAAGGAAAACTCTCTTCTTTTTCCTTTCTCACATCCTATCTCTTTTATTTTCCTTTCCAATCAATTCTTTCCATTTTAGAAAGAAAACTTCACCCATTAAAACCTTACATTTCCTCTACTTTTCCCTTCCTTTCTCCCCTTAAATGAAACCTGGGATCGCAAGTTTTAAACTTTTCATTCATTTCTTCCCATAAAAAAAACTTGGGAACACTCCAACATTTATCTTTCCATTTATTTCCTTTCCTTTGTCCCCTTAAGTGGAACTCGGGAACGCAACATAAAAGTTATGATTTTTGTAGTTCTATATACAATACTAAGGAAGAATAAGATTTTATATAATAAACAACGCAAAAGTAGAAAATTAACACATGGTGTATATGTTGGATGTAATTTCAGACTCTAAATCATAAGTTGATGAACTTGAAGGACCAATTTTAACAAACAAGTCATAGTTGATTTAGTTTCCTAATTACGTCATGTTTCCGAGTTATAATTCATCTAGATGTAACCGAGTCATGGTTCATCAAGAGTCAAACCGAGATAAGGTTTGAGAGTTATAATAATTTTTTTGAGTAATATTTTATTATTAGTATTAACTAGAGTTAGCCATTTAATTCATGTTTGATTATCGATCCGAGACTTGAATTGATATCAGAGCCAATTTCAATAAATTGATAATAGAATAAGAGAACGCCGACGACGGAAAGAATACCGCCGCCTCCGGAAGAAGAATTCGTTCGCCGTCGCTCTATGTGTCTGTCACAGCCGCCGCCGGAAAAGATAGTTTCGCCACTGTTGTTTATAAGTTTCGTTAGTAATTCGTTACAAAACAGAGAAGGCTTCACTGTGTGCTTGTTGGACGAAGAAGACGACCCGGGCGGTTAGTTTGTAGTGTACTTTTTTTTGCTATTATATATATATTAATTGTGAGATGTTCTTTTATACACAAAATAGCACTATTCTTCTTCTCCTACATTCTATGCGCAGTTTACAAGTCCCTAAAGCATACTTTTATCTCTTTTTCAACTGCTCTCCTGTCTTTCATGATTAAATAATTTATATATTTACTTTTCGGTATTGAAGGAAAATAAGTGATTCTTAGACATTTAATGTTGGGGTTTTCACAATATATCCAAATTTCTTTATTAATTTATTTCTTTGTAAAAGAAAAACACTTACATATTATCCAATCACCTTTGTTTATATTTTATTTTCTTAAGTTTCTTCTCAGGATCTTTTTCTTTTTTTCTATTATAAAATTAATTTAAATTATTTTTGTTGTTTTTTTATATCACTGAAAGTTGAAACATATTTATTTTTATATAATGCTTTCATAAAAGTTTTATTAAAAATAGCTCAAATAAGATTGTTTTTTCCCTACGAAAAAAGTTTTCTTAAGAATCGAGCAGGCCAAATAATTGAAGCAGCAGAGTATTCTGAACATACCATTTTCGATGTCCAGGTCTTCAAGTTTTTAATATTTATTGGTATGAAGTAAATCCTTTAGGAAACTTGCATTTTCTTTTTCAGTTGTTATACAAGTGCCATTGACGTAACAAACCAACACCTACCCAATTCTCCGCGCTACGGGTATCCCACTAGTTAATTTTTATAAATAAGAAAAGGAGTTCACATGGAGTACACAACTAGACCAATTTTGTTCTTTTGACTTTGATGGTTGGGTCCAATATTCAAGAAGGAAAAGTTATTTTTGTTCTTTTATTTGGTGTTACACTCCGACGAAAAAAAAATTAAGCAATTTATTTTGCTTGAAGTTCAAGAGATTTACAAGCAAACGAATTCGGTTTTGAAAAGCTTTTTAGACTGATTTGTTTGTATTCTTTCGATGGGCTGGAGCAAGGGCTTGGACAAGTGGGTTCAATTCAGAGTTACTCTTACGGGTTAAACGAGTTATGTTTTAACCTGAGGTTTTATTTGTTGGATCGAACTGGTTTCTCACTAAAAAGATCAAGAAGAATGATGTTCGCTCGATTAGGTGAGAAGAATCACAACTAGAGGAGTAGATATGCGAGTTCATACGACCGAGATAATAATTGAGGACATGGTCACAGAGGTAGTCGAGTTCGGGAGAATCGAAAGAACACATCTATGGATCAAGAGAAGTTACGGGGAGATCAAGACCAAGATGGTTGAAAAAACCAAGAAGGTCAAGATCATGTGTCGAATCAGGCAGGTCAAAGGAGACGAGTTTAAATCAAAGAATAAGTGACGGGCCAAGATAGGTATGAACTTGGGATAGGATAGGCTTATGGCCTAAGAGGAGGAGTATATAAACCTAAAACCCTTCATTTCATTTCATGTGCTCTTTCCATCTTCATCTTCACCAACACACACTCCAAAACACACACTTAAGCCAAACTCTCTCTACAAAGCTCGTTAACCCGAACCGAGACTGCCCAAGGTAAGAATCGTTCATCTCAAATGAGCCGACAAGATGGCGCACGACACCGAAGCCACGGAGCGTCGTTTGGTTCATCGGATTCAAGATCTAGAAACGAAATAGGTGGTTAGTCGGTTGATATATGAGCTTAAACGTCACCATAGCCCGTTTATGGACCACCCGAGCTTTCCTAGATTAAAAACGACCAAAACCCGACCAACCACAACGACCGACATCGGCCGACGGCGCCAGAAATAAAGAAATCCCGAAAAACATGTCAAGGTAGGCCAATCTGCACTTATGCGGCGCACAAGTGGGGACTTATACGGGGCGTATAAGTGGCCACATTTATGGGCGCATATGTACCTACTTATATGGGCGCGTATGTACCGACATATGTGGGCGCGTATGCACCCATATATGCGGGTGCATATGTGTGGTCTTATACGGGCGAATATGTGTGGCCTTTTACGGACGGATATGTTTGATCTTATACGTTCAGACTTATAAGTTGAGACTTATACTGGTAAAACATATACGGGCCAAACATATGCGGGTAAAACATATGCGGGTGGAAAACATATACGGGTGAAAAACATATACGAGAGGATAACATATTTACGAGGTTAAGCTAAGTATAAAGAATTGATCAATAATGAAAAGGTAATGTCTAAAAAGGGTAAGACCCAGGCTAAACGAGTGCTAGAATAATAAATAATGAATGTGCGTATTAGAAAGTCAGTTGTACATTGTAAATGAAGAACTTAATCGTCATAAGAACCAGATACATGTGAGTTTCTAACCCCACTTCTCTGTTATGTTTTCAGGGTTGTATGCATACTCGATGTAAATGTTAATACACTTACCCAAAGTGGTAAGTGTATGCCGTAAATGATTTATCTGATAGTTATTTTATTTAGGTTATGAAGGAATGCTTGTCGGTGCATGAACAATCTTCGGATATTGCACGTATCGCCAAGGAAGGTGATTGTGTTGGTGCATAATGCCAGTAGTTCAGTATCTCGTGTTTATTTGTGTCTGTAATCGTGTACATTGTTGATACTGTGTTGAACTTGATCTTATATGTTCGCCTTTTGTTTTTGCGAACTTGGTTTGAGCGAAGTTAGGACAACTTCGCCTAGTATGTTTGGCGAAGTTGTCGTCCTATATAATCCCTAACTTCGGCTCCTTGGCATATACTTTTGGACGGATGTTTTGTGACACCTTGGTGTTATGTGTTTGGTTTCAAGTTTACTATCTTTGCAATACAAAAAGTATTGTCTTTTATACTCGTGTGTGTTGCGTGTGATTTACGTGTTCAACGTCTTAACACTCGTACGTATACGTAGGGGATTCCGCACCCTCGTGTTACGAGATACTCCTGTGTAAATCTGGCTGGGAACCTACAATTGGTATCAAAGCATTTGCTCGTGATTGTGAGGTTCAGGATTATCACACGAGTGTTAAAATTGCTCCGTTCGACTATTCACGGAACTGTTTTACGTTGAAATATCACTCCTTTGTCAGTTTCTATACTATACTCATCAATTACACCTTCCCATCACCCTCACAACCTTCGAAATCGGTCGTGTCTAACCTGCAAAACTCCTTCGTTCTTCTGGCGAAGTTTCCGACACCCAAACTAGGGTTTTAGCGAAGATATAGGGCTTCAGCGAAGTTGTGAAGCCTGCGAAGTTGTGAAGCCCAGCGAAGTTTGTAATCTGCGAAGTTGTTTATCAACGAAGTTAGTAACCATCGAAGTTGTTATTCAGCGAAGTTACAAGCGAAGTTGTATTAACTTCGCTGCTTACTGTTCACAGAATTTTGTTTTTGCGTTATAAGTCTCGTTTCGTTCAAGTATGACTTCGATAAACATCACAGAACTGGTAAAGATGGAGGTTGAAGCTAGTTCACCAACTAAAGCTCCAAAACTTCTTAAAGGTACTGATTTCGTTGCTTGGAAGGATAGGTTTGAACAGTATGTGAAGTATCAAGATGCAAAGATGTGGGTATGCATTCAAGATGGATACATTCCACCGACTACTGAGTTCGAAGGTCGAGAGCAAATCAAGAAGTACAGTAAGATGGAGGATGATGAAAAGAAAATGCATGAAGTAGAAAGTAAAGCACATGCAGCTATAACTATGGCACTTCCTCAAGAGATTCTTCATATGTTCAAGAAGTACAAAACAACTCAAGAATTGTGGGAAGCACTTGAGAATCGCTATGAAGGAAATGTTGGGATTTGTACCTCTAAGAAGAAGCTGCTGAAAACTCAATTCTCAGTATTCAAGTACCTGAAAAATGAATCACTTGATGATATCTTCACACGATATTATCACCTGATGACCGAGTTGAATAACTACTCCATTGAATGCAAGGAGGAGGAGATAGTAGAAAAGCTTCTTGATGCTCTCCACCGAAATGGGAGATGTATACAGTTCTAATGAAGGAAAATAAAGATTTTGAAAACTTTGACTTGGAGAAAGTAGTTAATAAGTTACGTAATTTTGAACTTAATATGGCTAGAAAAGAGACACCTACTAATCAGGTTCAGGATCCAGGAATGTATGGTGCTAAAGGGTCTCTAAACTCAAGTTTGAAAACAGAATCGTCTTCCTACTACTCGGGGGGAGAACCAAACTCCGCTCAAGACGGTCATGTGGTACTCAATATGGATGGTGACGTATGTTTTGTAGCAGGTGGAAGTAGTTCCTCAAAGTCTCAATCCTCAGCTGGTAATTTCTCAAATAATACGCCTAATAAGAATTACACACAGATGCCGATGAGTGTGAAATCAGCTGAAAAAAATTTGCTCTCTATGCCTCTTTCATTGCCTCTTATGAGAATTACATCAAAGGAAAAATAGTCGACCCTGCAACCCTGGATGAGGACTATGATCAGATCGACGCTGATGATCTGGAAGAAATGGATCTGCAGTGGCATATGGCTATGATAGTAAGAAGGGTAAAGAGATTTATGAAGAAAACTGGTAGAAAGTTTGTTGGAGAAAGACCGGGGTTCGACAAGTCAAAGGTTCGTTGTTATAACTTTCAACAAAATGGTCACTTTGCTAAAGAGTGTACGAATGAGAGAGTGGAACGAAGTCAGAATAGGCCTGCTCAACCGAATGGAAGTGGAAGTGAAAACAAGGCTATGGTATCTCAGCAGAATGGTGGATATAACTGGAATATACATGTTGAGGAGGTGATTGAACAAGCAAATTTGGTAAATATAGAGATTGGAAGATGCGACCGAGAACCAGTGGAGGACCAGGCATACATGGCAGAAGTAAATGATCAACTCTCTGAGGTATGTTCTGAATCTCATTGTGAACAATGTGAAAAGCTGTCTGACCAATTGAAAGCTTTAAATGATCAGTATGTTAGTTTGGATACTGAATTAAAAAAATTAAAAGAAGAACATCACTATTCTAAAACTAAAGAAAATAGTTACTCGGTAAAAATAAAAGCTAGTGAAAAGGATATCAGAAGCCTTAAAGCTACCCTAGCGGAAAAAATACAAGTAATTGATCTTAGCTATGAAGTTTTAGAAGAAAAGACCAAACTAATAGCTGAAAAGGACAAACAGATATCTGATTACCAGGTAAAAGTGGTGGAACTGAACAAGAAAATTGAACAATTCAGAAATTCTTCTGTTGTTCTTGATCACATTCTAAGTGTTCAATGCTCCCCTAAGATCAAAGGGGGAATAGGATACACTGAAGGTCCACCACCTTTCAATAATAATTATACTTATAATCCTAGTAATCAACAATCCGTTGGGATTGAAATTAGTCAGACAGTTCCTATCAAAGTTTCTACTAAAGAAACTAAAGTTAATGAGAGTGAAGCGAGTCAGACAGGTTCTAATGTTACAAGTTCTGTCTCGTCAAATTCGGACAAATAGACTGAATCGGGCGAGATAAAAGAATAGGTCGTGTTACTAAAACGGGGGGAGGACTATAAGTTTGATGAAAAGAAATCTTCCCTAAATCCGTTTATTCCACCATATGTGAGGCAAACTGATAGTAACACAACCTCATCATCTACAACAACTTTTGAGACAAATGTTCAAAAGAACACGAATAGTTTGAGCAGAAGTTGTTTTAGATGCAACAGGATAGGACACTTTATCAGTGACTGTCCTCTGAAACAAAGGAAGTCTAGAAATATGAGGCCAACTGAAACTGAGAATAAAACGAATGCTAAATATGATGCTGGTAAGAATGCTAACACATCAAATTTCAATCATTGGACTAATCCAAGATTTCAAAGAAACTAGTCTCGTTTTTTCCCAGTGAATCACCAAACCAACAATTATAATTCCATTAATGCTAGAAATTCACGAAGGTTTGGATGGCCTCACAGACAGTCATCTAGAAATTTACCTTTCAGAACTTATAGAAACTCTCCTCAAAATAACATTGGGCAACCCAAGAACTGAAGGTCTTGGGTTCCCATATTTTAATATATCTCTTTAATTGTGCAGGAACAGTTGAGCAGTGCTGTAAACAATATGTGGGTTGTTGACAGTGGTTGTTCCCGGCACATGACTGGTAATAAGAAATTGTTACGTGATTGGAAGACTGTTCAAGGATGAAGGGTTAGTTTTGCAGGAGAAAGTGGAGGAAGAATTACTGGTATTGGGACTGTGACAAATGGAAGAATAAAGTTGGAAAAAGTGAATATTGTGGAAGAGTTGAAGTACAACCTGTTGAGTGTCTCTCAGATTTGTGACAAAGAATACACCGTTCATTTTACTAAAGATGAGGCATTCATGCTTTATCCTGGTTTCAAGATACCAGAGACCTGGGTCGTGATGAAGGCTCCAAGAGAAATGAACATGTATGTAATGGATACGAGATCAACTGAGATGGAAACAAAAGAGTCATGTCTTCTGTAAAAAGCAACAGAATCTGAGTCAGAGTTGTGGCACCAAAGAATGGGTCATATTCATCTTCGCAAGATGAACTACATTGTCAAGAATGGGCTGGTACTTGGGGTTCCAATGAAGAACTTCAATTTTGAAGACCAATGTGTATCATGCAAGAAAGGAAAACAGCCCAAGAAGCCACATCACCCCAAGAAGGTTAACTCAATTGTCAGCACCTTGGACTTGCTTCATATGGATCTCTTTGGTCCTGTGAATGTAAAAAGTCTAGGAGGCACGTCATACTGTTTGGTGGTAACCGATGATTACTCACGATACTCTTGGGTATATTTTTTGAAGGCAAAAGATGACACAGTTCATTTAGTAATTAACTTGATTACCAAGGTGGAAAATATTGTTGGGAGAAAGGTTAAGTACATCAGAAGTGATAATGGTACAGAGTTCAAGAACTATCAGATGGAGATGTTTTGTTTGCAGAAAGGGATAGAACATCAGTACAGCGCCCCATATACTCCGCAACAAAATGGAGTAGCTGAAAAAAGGAAGAATAGAAATCTAATCGAAGGCGCCAGGACCATGCTGGTAGATGCTAACTTCCCGTGGTGTTCTGGGCTGAGGCTGTTGCTACAGTCTATTATATCCTTAACGTGTTTTAACTGTTAAAAGATTAAATAAAACCTGTTATGAACTTATGCATGGTAGAAAGCCAAATTTTAAAGGTCTTGAACCTTTCGGGTCCCCATGTTCGATATTAAAGACTAACTCTAAATTTGTTGAGAAAGCTGACGAAGGTATCTTAGTTGGCTATGTTGTTGGGACACCCAACAGAAGAGTCTTTAATCTATCAAACAGCAGGGTTGAGATGGTCTGTAACACTAACATTACTAGTTACAAATCACCAAGACCTAGCATGGGACCAGCAGAGGCTTTCGACTATGATAAGCTATTCAAATCTTTTAATGTGCCATACTTGGATTTTGCTGACATTGATGAGAAAATGGCCACACAGATGTTGTATGATGAAGAGGAGGCCATTATACAACGTTCGCAGTATAATGAAAATCAACCAACCTTGTCAAGTGCGGTTGAAACTCCAGCTGCCTCGAATGAAGATGAATTCTACAATCCATTTCAGACTCTGATGAACTCACTTCAAATTTTGAGAATGATCTAGAAGTTGGTCCGGTACAAACTACCAAAATTCACATGAATCATCCTTTGGAAAATGTGATCGGTTCCTTCTGATGGTGTACATACTAGAAGAAGTTTGGATGAAAACACATGTGTGTATGCAAGCATTAAAGACACGTGTATTATAAATGAATGC
The DNA here is from genome assembly GCF_021521415.1 of Bidens hawaiensis. Lineage (NCBI taxonomy): Eukaryota > Viridiplantae > Streptophyta > Magnoliopsida > Asterales > Asteraceae > Bidens > Bidens hawaiensis. Next base: position 80,208 of record NW_027494665.1, on the reverse strand, counting down.
TTATACGCCTGCTTCATTAGTCAGATAGAACCAAAGAATTATCAAATGGCACTGAAGGATAGCTCGTGGGTTGAAGCCATGCAGGAAGAATTGGCACAATTTGAAAAGATGGAAGTATGTGGCAGTTACTTGAAAAACCACAAGATGTGAACGCTATTGGTACAAAGTGGGTATTCAAGTGTAAGAGAGATGAGAAGGGGGTAATCATTCGCAACAAGGCAAGATTGGTAGTCAAAGGGTTTAAGCAACAGGAAGGAATTTATTACAACGAAGTGTTTGCTCCTGTGGCAAGATTGGAGGCAATTCGACTATTTCTGGCATTTGCTGCACACAAAGAGGTGAAAGTGTTCCAGTTGAATGTGAAGAGTGCGTTTCTTAATGGAAAAGTCGATGAGGTGGTATATGTCGAACAACCTCCGGGTTTCCCTGACCCATATTTTCCTGATCATGTGTACAAACTGATCAAAGCATTATATGGGCTACATCAGGAACCTCGAGCCTGGTATGCAACTTTGTCAGATTACTTGCTAGAGAATGGGTTTGAGAGAGGGAAGATCGACAGTACTTTGTTTGTAAAAAGGAAAGGGGGTGATTTTCTACTCGTTCAGGTTTATGTGGATGATATCATCTTTGCTGCCTCTAGAGTTTCTATGTGTCAGGATTTTGAAGCAGTCATGAAGAAAAGGTTTGAGATGAGTGCCATGGGCGAATTAACTTTCTTTCTGGGTTTACAAGTTGATCAAAAGAAGGATGACATGTTCAGTCATCAAACTAAGTATATCCATGACGTGCTGAAGCGTTTTAATATGGACGATAGTACCTCGTTTAACACTCCAATCTGCGTCAACCACGAACTGGGTGCTGATTCCGACAGTTATGAAGACGTGGATCCCACTCAGTATCGGGCAATCATAGGTTCTTTAATGTATCTAACTGCGTCTAGACCTGACATTATGTTTTCAGTTTGTCTTTGTGCTCGCTTTCAGGCAAATCCAAAGGAATCACACATGAAGGGATCGAAAAGAATCTTGCGGTATCTTAAAGGAAAGCCTAAGTTCGGACTATGGTACTCAAAAGGGGGAGCACCAGATCTGGTAGAATACACCGACTCTTACTATGGAGGATGCAATCAGAATAGGAAGTCGACAACCGGTGGATGTCAGTTTCTCGGAGGAATATTGGTGTCGTTGTAGTGCAAGAAGCAGACCTCTGTAGCCATATCCACATGCGAAGCAGAATACATGGCAACATCGAACTGCTGCTCCCAGGTTTTATGGATACAACAAAAAATGTGCGATTATGGCCTGAATTTCACTCAAACTCCTATTTGCATTGATAACTCTGCTGCTATCAGTAACTAACAATCCCGTTAAACACAGTAAAACTAAACATATTGACATTCGTCAATATGTTATACGGGATTGTGCTGAGAATAAATTAATTATGCTTGAAAAGGTTGATTCACAGGATAATTTTGCCGATTTTTTACAAAAGCGTTTGACCGAAACCGTTTTCAAAATCTTGTTGAGCTTAATGGGATGATCAATCCCGAGTAACCTTTTTTTCCTTATTGTAAAAAAAAAACATCACTATCGCTTAAAATTATGTCGGTTGCTCAAGTTTGAAGGACATATTCCATGAATATGTTTGGTCCTTACATCTACGTGTAGACTATAAGGATAGCCATTAGCCAGATGACTGAAAGCGACCGGGGCGGTTTATGATGGGTTCTTATTCTTTTGCTTAAAAGTAGTCGTTCTTACTTAGTCAAAGGGACACATATTCGTATGTGGTCGGTCCAGCTGATTCATTGGATCTTCAGGATAGCCGTTTACCTAAAGACTTTGACTTGATCGGGGCGTCTGAATTTTAAATTTTTTTTAGGGAATTGATATTTTCAGTCTATAACTTAGCAAGAAGTTTCTTTATTGGTGTTAAAAATGAAAATTGATCCAACCTTGGAATGTGATAGATAAACTGATTTTGTGTGCTTAACCGGTGAAGTAATTAGGCCTAAAAGACTCTATAACAGTCATTGTATATTATGGTAGCTTTTTATGGCGCGTAAAAGTAGAAGTGATACAAACTAAATCTTCTCGATTTACTGTGGAGAGTCATTTCGAGTTGTGCATGTCTCCACATACATCTTTCTGAATGATAGGCAGAAAAGTGATTACCCAGTCATACACGAGTCCGTAAGTGTTCTGATTCCTGCGAAGAAAGTGTTATGTATGTCCAGTGATCCAGATTCGGGACTTGCAGTTGTATTAGACTTGCAGTTGTATTATTGTCATAAAAAAAATTGCTTTCCTTTTTATCATTAAGCCTTATGAAGATTATCTGATTACAAATATCAAGAAAGAGGCAGATATATATATATATATATATATATATATATATATATATATATATATATATATATATATATATATATTTCAAAGTATAAGAAAGTTTGGGAAGACGAATCGGAAGGTCGACATGTGAATATTGATTAATCAGACACTACGGGTTGAAGTCAACTCGGGGTGACTTGGGGAAAGCCAAATACGCCTTGAGAATAGATAGGAGGCATCACAATCTCTCATGTGATGTCCATCTAAATTTTGAGCTTAATTGAACATAATCCGTATCACAGAAGCAATGAAAACCATACTAAGTTTTATACCTGCCTACAACCTGTCTCTATATGTCATAATACCGCTGAACATGGATCTGTGAGACAACCTCTTAATTAGTATGATTCCTGTTAGGATCTTTTCTAAAAACATGCTGGGTTTCTGCAAGACTGAAATTTATCCCGTTTATTTATTTATTTATTTCTCTTTTGTAATGTGTGTTGTTTTATGGTTTGACTTCATAAACACTTGATTACTTGTTTCTTTGAATGTTTATTTTTAATCACTTTGGGCGAAGTTAACTTAAGGGCGAAGTTGACTTCGGTTTGACTATGGGCGAAGTTATCTTTTAGGCGAAGTTGGATAAAGGGCGAAGTTGTTTTAACTTCGCCTCTGGGGTTTTCAAAAAGTATTTATGAGGCATCGGTGGTCAAACGAGGTCAAACCTTTCTCTTCTTACCCGCGGTGAACTTAAACTTTGAATCAAGGTAAATCGCATCAGTGTGTCGCATAATTCTTACTCTACATATGTTAGTCTGGTTCACAATGCTCCATTTTGAACTCGTTTTTGTATCAAACCCTATAAGACACTACGTCGGTCTGATAGAAGTTTCTTTTGATAAAAATAAGTTATTCGACACTTTAATCGCATTACTCTTGTCTTATTTCTAGTCTCTGATCGGACATTCTTAGCCATAACTGGGTGTCGATAATGCGCCGTTTATGTGGAGAAGTTAGGGTTTCGGCGAAGTTAACATAACTTCGCCAGTACCTCAACATCGATAACACTATAACTTCGCCTGTATCATGCAAGGAGAAGTTGTAACCTACTACCATACTGATTTGACTTTGCTCGTTTGTTTTACAGATATGGCTGCAGTGGCTGGTGCTGGAGGTACCGGTGGTGACGAAGGCGGAGGTGATAAGAGACAGTTTTTTCCGGGTCACAACATGTATATTACCTTGGATCCGGATGGTCGTGGAACTAATGACTTTCGTGAGATCATTACGTTCTTCATTTGCTCACGTATTTTTCATGCCATTACTACTACTCTTCCGATTTCACTACCAAATATTGAAGACTTTTGGAGAACCGTTAAGTATGACTGTTGTGTTGACCCACCTGTTATGCGTGCTATAGTTAACAATCAAGTGGTACATTTCTCAGCCAATCAGATTAGGGAAGCTTTACAGTTTGGGGTTGAGACTACTGACGACCCTACTGACTTTTCGGATACTTTCCGAAATGGTGCATTTGTTCGTATGGGGTATTCAGGTCCTTTGGAGGACTCTCAAAGGCGAAAGGGATTTCTGTTAGATCAGTGGAGATTTCTGATGCACGTGTTGATTGTGTGCATGTCTGGTCGTAAAGCTGGTACAGATGGTATGGGTGCGACAATGCAATCGGCGATGAATGCATTGACTTACAACAAGCCTTACAGTTTCAGTCAGATGATATTCTATGAGATTGATCGTCAGCGACGCGCGATGGCTTGGGAAAGATTTTTGATGTATCCGAGATTCTTATAGATGATTCTAAATCATGTAGCTCCCAATCTGCCACAACGACGTCCTATTTCTTATGTGGAGAGTGTTTCTAAGAGAACTTTTGCTCAGTGTCGATCATCGAGTGCACGTAGCAGGGAAGAGCTACGTCCTAGGTGCACGACATTGTTTGGGTATTTGGTGAATCCTGCTTATGTTGCTCCTCAAGAAGATGAATTTCTTGATCCAGCACCACAACAGGCTGATATCCCTTAACCACCTCCTGTGGTTCAACCACCACCCGTGGTACAGCAAGCAGCGCCTGCTGATCCTGTTGCAGCTTCTGAAGAATAAGTTGATCTTGAGATTTCCTTTGGAGGGCAAGGTTTCTTTGATATGGAAAGGCTTGATCCAGCTGCTGAAGTTCAAGCCTCAGTAGTTGATGTGTCTGGTGTAAACGTTTCCATGGTCGTTACATCTGTGGCAGATTCCGAGGGAACTATTTCTGACTCCTCCACTGACGATATAGTTGAAGCACAGCGAGTTCTTGCCAGTCAAGAAAGAATCCATGGAAAACGAAAGAAAGACTCAGAAGATAGTGAATCAGATTATGAGGAGGATTTGTATCGGTTGGTACGACGATTAAAGAAGGCAAAAGTTGGTGAAAGTTCAAGGGTTGTTCATTTTTCCCCACCATCTTTATCGGGTATGTCTATGTTACCGGTTACTTTGGCAGTTCCTTTACCAGTAACCTCGAGTGTACCTTTGGTGACTGTGTCATCTTCATTTGGTATTCCTCCAATCACGTTCCAGTTTACGGCACCGGAGATTGTTTCTTTACCGCCTTCTACCATTACTCCATCAGAGGTGGTTGCTAGATTTTTTGAGTCAACGCTGGTAGCGACTGCTGGATTACCTATCTCTATACCACCCACGGTTACTATTCAGCCTACCTCTGACATTCCAGCAAGTTTGGGAATTCCACCGCCGTATGCTCAAGATATTTCTCATATGTGGTTTGACTTTGATGCTACTCTGTCTGACTCTGGAATGATTGCGACTCTTGAATGTGTTGTTGCTGAATAGTCGCGTATTAATCTCATTCATACACAAGCTATTCAGCGGCTTGTGGCAGAGAATCAGATACAATCATTACTTCTCATTGAAAACGGTAAACTCTTTGATGCTCTTAAGCAGTTCTTAGCATCTCAGGGGGAGACATAGATGATGATCCCAATGCATCGAAAGATGCAGGTGGTGAGTTGCCAATAACTGAACAAAATCTTGGGACTTCCAAATCTCAGGTGGTGCAGGTGGTGAGACTGTGGTGGTTGTAGACGATGAGGAGGTGTTGGATAATGATGAGGATGATTTAGTTGATGATGTTTTGATGACTAGTGAGATTGAAAAGATTGGGGAACAGATAGAAATTGATAGTGAGTTAGAAGAAGAAGAGATAGTTGATGATGGTGTAGAGCATGATATTCCAAGTGTTGATGAGGTAAAGCTGGGTAAAGATGAAAATGTGTCGGGTGATTCTGAGTGGGAAGAACAACCAAGATGGAAAGAAGGCTGTGCTCAATGGTTCTTTAAGACAAAGAAACCTGCGGTACCAACAATGTTCAAGAAAAGTTACAATATCAAGGGCTATGCTGAATCAAAGAAAGGTATTATCTGTTGGTTGTACGATGAACAGCTAGAATTGTTTGTGATAAAGCGATATGATGGGGTTCAGTATTTTAAGAAGGCTTTGAGATCTCTCAACACCTAGCCTGAGTGTGAGGTGAAATATTTGGCTCAGTTGAGATTGATTAATAGAAGTGATGACAACTTTGCGATATGGGTTGGAAAAATTATGTGGAAGGAAATTGTGAAAAAGAAAAAGTTTGAGTTGTTGAAGCCTCAGAAAGGAAAGTTGGTCGAAGACAAGGAACGAGGCATGCGGGTTGACGGTAAGCCCTAGATGGTGATGAAATACAAGCCCATTCGATGTTTGAAAGAGGTTCTGATGAAGCAAATGACCAAGGATGTGTTGAAGGATCTCAAGTGGTGGTATGTTGACTGCCAGACTGCTGAAGCTGTGATGGAGGATGAGGATGAACAGGAGATCCTGAGAGTGTATGACCCAATGCACTTGGTTAATTTGTCTCAAGCAGATTTGCAGGTACTTAATGATAAGAAGATTTACTATATTCCTGCGTGGAAGGATGAAGCAAAGAAGTACCAGAGGGTGGTCTCTGTCTGTGTTAGACAGGCATTCATGCTTCAAGACGGTGGGTACGTGATTTTTGGATTACAAGACATGAGAAAGATGTTAGAGATATGAAGCTACTGCCAAGGGGGAGTCTGTTGGTGCATAATGCCAGTAGTTCAGTATCTCGTGTTTATTTGTGTCTGTAATCATGTACATTGTTGATATTGTGTTGAACTTGTTCTTATATGTTCGCCTTTTGTTTTAGCGAACTTGGTTTGAGCGAAGTTAGGAAAACTTCGCCTGGTATGTTAGGCGAAGTTGTCGTCTGATATCCCTAACTTCGGCTCCTTGGCATATACTTTTGGACGGCTGTTTTGTGACACCTTGGTGTTACGTGTTTGGTTTCAAGTTTACTATCTTTGCAATATAACAAGTATTGTCTTTTATACTCGTGTGTGTTGCGTGTGATTTACGTGTTCAACGTCTTAACACTCGTATCGTATACGTAGGGGATTCCGTACCCTCGTGTTACGAGATACTCCTGTGTAGATCCGGCTGGGAACCTATAGATTGTTAGAAGATTAATGTGAAGGATGACTAGTGTGCCTCTACGTTGTGATGTAACTTTCCTTATTATGTAAAAGATGTAAATGGTAAGTAGCGTGTCAGAGTCAGGTAAGGTTAGAGGATGATAGAAGTGGAAGGGGGTTTGTAAGGGTACAAGTGGCATGACGATATTACGTGGGAGGGAAAGCCTCTACGTCCCTTCGTTATAAAGTGGCATGGCTTAAGTACGTGGGAGGGCAAGCCTCTACGTGCCTTCGTTATAAAGTGGCAAAACGTAAGTACGTGGGAGGGAAAGCCTCTATGTGCCTTCGTTATAAAGTGGCATGGCGTAAGTACGTGCGAGGGCAAGCCTCTACGTGCCTTTTTTATAAAGTGGCATGACGTAAGTACGTGGGAGGGCAATCCTCTACGTGATTTCATCATTAAAGTGGCAAAGTGTGAGTAATAGGGGGAGTAAGGGTTCGTTAAAGTTGCGTGGCGATTGTATGTGGGAGGGAAAGCCTCTACGTGCCTTGGTTAACAAAGTGGAATATCGTGAGTACTAAGATGAATAAGCCTCCACGTGCTTCTTCGGACAGTGAAGGGGTTAAGATGTAGGTGCAGTGAAGATGTTAAGATGTGGGAGGGCAAGCCTTGGTTCTACGTGCCTTGGTCAGCTACGTTAAGATGTAGGTGCAGTGAAGGGGTTAGTGGTAAGGTGAGCTGGTTTAATAGATGACTATATGTCTTCGGACACATATATATATGTAGAAGCGTGGTTGAATGGTAAGTTGCTTGAATAACTAGGCACTCAACGTAGCTGACTTTTAGTATACGTGCAGGTGAGTAGACTCTGATATCTGACTCGGATAAAGACACATGGCATTGGACCGAAATTACCGGAATCATGCGAAGAATGTTTTTATGTTTAATGAATTTTTTATGTTTTTATGTTTAATGAATTTTTTGTGATGAATGTAATTGAAGTTAAAGTTTCCATGAAAGGTTTTAATTAACTATGATTTGTGGAACTTTGTTTATGAGTAAATCCAACGCCAAAGTAGGGCACCAGGACCGGGGCATTACAAGTTGGTATCAGAGCATAAGTTTGAGAAAATTAAGCATCCTACATGCTTAGAATCGAATAGAGAATGAGACTTAAGTAAGAAAAGAAAGAAGATGCCAGTTCAAGGAAACCATGTGTCACCCAAGAAAGCAAAGTAAAGGTAAAGTATATGATTAATTTCACGTGTAATGTAAGAATGTGTTAGGAATTTAGCCTAATTGGTAGAGATAGAAGTATGTGATTGCATAAACTGTTTGATTGCCTAACTGTTTAAAAGTAGAATTAGCACAAATGGACTCATAAAGGGAAGTTTGTAGGACACGCAAAGTAACGTGATCAGCTAATCACAGTTGGCCACTGTTATTACCTGTTAGCCTTACAATCCTTGTAGTAGATAGTTCCTTGAGAGATGACACTTGTGTTTCCTTATAGTATACGAACGGCTGAAGCAAGAAAGGATGTTGGTCAAGGAGGTCGTACTGGACGTCGTAGTAGGCCACGTATTGTACGAGAACCTTCTGAAGAACCAGTTACTAACACGAGAGAGGAATGAAGCGTAACTGTGCGAGATCAGAGTAACAATGAGGGGTATCAACTGAATCCTGCTGTTCAAGTCGTCATTGCTTAAGCTGTAGCTGCTGCAGTGAAGAATCTGCATACTAGTAAGTCTACTGAAAGCCATGTAAGGACTACTGAGACGATAGGGGAGACTGGTAAGAAGGGCGATGAGAATGAGAAAGGTGAATCGAGCGAAGTTTGATAGGTAATATTCTATTAGGGAAGAGAAAGACGAGGTGGATGCATCTACAAATCGTTAAAGGGATGTGAGCCACCGAAGTTAACTGGCTTGGAGGACGGGACAGCTACTCTCCAATGGATAACCGCGATGAACAAGGTTATCCGGATTAGTGACTGCCGTCCGGATCAAGTAGTTGTATTCGCCACCCTGTCCTTTGGCGATGAGGCAATGTTCTGGTGGGAAACAATGGAACAAAGGAAGACGACGGAGGAGATAGAGGCCATGAGATGGGAAGATTTGAAAGAAATGGTGATGAAGCGGTTTTGTGTTGATGCTGAAGTGGAGAGAACAGAGATGAAATATCTGAACTTGAAGGCAAGAAATATGACGCACCCGAGTATACCACTAAGTTCAACCTCCTGTCTAGGCTGGTGCCAGATATGGTGAACTCTGAAGTGAAGTGGATCAAGTGCTACGTCATGGGACTTCCACAAAAGGTCCGCACATTAGTCAAGGCTAACAAACCTGCTACCTTTGACTCCATATTTGAGTTAGCAGAGATGGTTTATGATGACCTGGCGGTGGATGACGTGGAAATGGAAAAAAAGGGAGGAGAGAAAGGAACCAAACGGTCTATAGATGTCGTGGAGTATGCAGGGGGGAACACGCAGAGGATGGTGGGCAAGAAACATGCAAAGTGTGTGGGAAGATGCACCTGTGAGAATGCAAGGCATGTCCAAACCATTGCTACCGATGCGGAAATACGGGGCATCTCTCTCGTGAATGCACCGAGGACCAGAAATGTTACAAATGTGGTAAGTCAAGTTACATAGCTAGGGATTGTGGAGAATCCAGAGTGGTGGAAGGAAGAAGGGAAGACTTGTAGAAGGATGGTCTATCAGCCACCGAGAAAGTTGTAGGAGAATAAGTGGCTTGTCACAGTTTATTTTATGTTAATTTTTGTTAATGGGTGTCTCATGTTACATTTTGAACTTATTTTTGTTTGATGAGGTGGGTAAACTTGAAAGATTTCTTTTATAGACAATAATGATTAGGATAGTATGCCTTTTATAGTTTGATAAAGCATATCATTAGGGACTTCATAGGAAAGCTACCTAAGAAAGCTAAAACCCATGATCAACTCGATGATTGTGAAGACAAAGAAAAAGCGGTAAGCAAGAAAGTTGGGACGTTTTATGAAGGGGCAAGATCAGGAAGTAATCCTGTTGGGGTAATTAAGTAGGTTTCGGGGACGAATCCTCTTTTAAGGAAGGTAGACTTGTAACATCCCAAAAATTATTCATCTATTTTAGAATAATTAAAATAATCGGTAAAAAAGAGGAAAATCGGGTTAATAATAAGAGACGGGTTAAGAAAGATATGGACTTGGGTTAGGATGGGCTTAAGGCCCAAGGGGAGGAGTATATAAACCTAAAACCGTTCATTTCATTTCATTTTCTCCTTCCATCTTAGTCTTCACCAACACACACTCCAAAACACACACTTAAGCCAAACACTCTCTACAAAGCTCGTTAACCCAAACCGAGACCGACCAAAGGTAAGAAATCGTTCATCTCAACTGAGCCGACAAGATGGCACCCGGCACTGAAGCCACGAAGCGTCGTTTGGTTCATCGGATTCTAGATCTAGAAACGAAACGGGTGGTTAGTCGGTTGATAAATGAGCTTAAAGGTCACCATAGCCAGTTTATGGACCACCTGAGACTTCCTATATTAAAAACGACCAAAACCCGACCAACCACAACGACCGACAGTGGTCGACGGTGCCAGAATCAATGAAAAACCCAAATAACATGTCAATATAGCCCAATCTGCACTTATGCGGTGCACAAGTGGGGACTTATACGGGACGTATAAGTGGTTAAATATGCGGGCGCATATGTACCCACTTATACGGGCACATATGTACCCATATAGGTGGGAGCATATGCACCAACTTATACGGGCGCATATGTGTGGTCTTATACGGACGAATATGTTTGATCTTATACATTCAGACTTATACGTTGAGACTTATACGGGTCAGACATATACGAGTGGCAAAAATATACGGGTGAAAAACATATACGGGAGGATAACTTAATTACGAGGTTAAGCTAAGTATAAAGAATTGATTAATAATGAAAAGGTAATGTCTAAAAAGGGTAAGACCTAGGCTAAACGAGTGCTAGGATAGTAAGTAATGAATGTGCCTTATTACACAGTCAGTTGTACGTTGTAAAGGAAGAACTTAACCGTCATCAGAACCGGATACAAGTTAGTTTCTAGCCCCACTTCTCTGTTATGTTTTCAGGGCTGTATGCATACTCGATGTGAAATGTTAATAAACTTACCCTAAGTGGTAAGTGTATGCCGTAAATGATTTATGTGATAGTTATTATATTGAGGTTATGAATGAATGTTGTATCGCCAAGGAAGGTTATTGCTAGAAGATTAATGTTAAAGAGGCCTAGTGTTTCTGTATGTTATGACTATATTTGGGGACTTATGTAAATGATGTGAATGGTAAGTAGCTTGTTGTATATTAATAAAAGCGATTGTTTCTTTAGTAAAATACATATTGTATGGTATATAAAAAGAAGATTATTCTTTTTAATAAAATAAATATTATTTTTCATCATTCTTCACACATGCAATCTTACTCCTAATTTACCCTTTTATAACATATGTTAAATAATTAATACAATTCTATATAAAATTTGGAAGAGTTTTTTTTGTCATTTGGTTTGTTGTTAAATTTTGTTTGGTTTGTTCTTACTTTTTGTAGTTATAAATATCAGAGTGAATTAAAAATTTCGTGAAAACATTAAACACAACCATATATTACATAACTATTCAAATCTTTTTGTATCAAACAAACTTTTGTCTCTTGCATAATATAAAAAGTCATTTTAAAACATCATAACATTCTTCTAAAGATGCCAGCCTCTTCAATCCAGTGTCATGTGTCTTCATTCCAACAAGCTGCCTTAGCCTATTCACATGCGTGTATACTAAAAGTCAGCTACGCTGAGTGAGTTCTAGTTAATCAGGCAACATACAATACGATCATATACTACATACTTACCTTGCTTTACTTTCTCCTGTACATACATAAGTATATACCTTCATTCTTACTTTCATACTTTCATATTTTATTTTGCTTTACATACATACTTATACGTTTTAAAGAGCCTTTCGCCTTATAACCTCACAAATATTATAATGGTATGATCCATATCCTCTCAGATATTATAAGGGTCCGGTCCCTATTCTCTAAGATATTATAAGTGTGACAACTCGGGTTTTCATATAATATATTAAATACCAACACCCGACACGTTTTCGTTTTCCGGTAATTTTAATCAACAAAATATCGCGTTTATCGAGTTAATAATATTTTATTATTATTTGTTATTTATTTAATTTATCAAAATAACTTTGAATTATATTCAAAATACACCCTAAACTAAGTTTCATTATGTACCCACACTTGAACGTTAGGGACTAAATTGCAAATATTATTAAAGATTTTATTATATTATTAATCCAACCCGTTTATAATACAAACCCATGACCCATATGAGTTCTTGCACGTTAATCTTTGTGTTATACATTGAATTGATTTTGCAAGATTGTTTGCACGTATATTATAGCATACACCGACGCAACTGTTAATGAAAATACAATCAAACTGATACGAATTTGCATAATAAACAAACCGTCATTAACCAATATAGTGTGACACCATTTAGACATCATAATAACCTAATTAATCTTGTTGATACGTTCTAGTACACATCGCGATCCTAAGCCCTAAGGTTAATTGAATTATATCAACTTGTGGAAGAGAGTTTTTGTTCGAGTTCAAGGTGTCAGTTTATGTTTGCCGTCATCCTCTTTAACCTCATGTTGATCCATATGACATTAACCCTAAGGTTAATTAATAAAAAAAAACTGGATTGACTAATTGAAAATTATAGGTTTTATAATCATTTGGGTTTTATCAGTTATTGTACTCAAATTATTGTTTTCATTTTATAACCAACTGACACACCAGCCCAAATGGCTGGTGTGTGTGGGTTTTAGACTCGTACCGGCATGGGCCAGGTTCGAGCCTCCCCCAGCGCTGTTTTGTTAAACTTTATTTTTTTAGTTGTTTTAATTAATTTAATGGTTTATAAATTAATAATAATTAATATTAAATATAAAATATACATTATGTTATTGGACTGACATCATCAAGTTTACGTTTCTTTTCAAATAAACTCGTTACAAACTTTCGTATATGTATGTATGTATATATATATAGGTATGTATGTGTGTGTGTGTATGTATGTATGTATTGTATGTATTGTAAGTATGTATTAATACAAAACCTTATTTTATTAAAACCCGAAAACATCATTGATGGTTCTCGTCGTTGAACGTCTTTACAAATTTCTTATATTTATTACATATTATATATATATATATTATTTTTTAAATAAAAATAATATAAACGTGTTAAACGTATTAACTATGTTTTTATCATTATTTATTTAAACTCTTGTACTATAATTATTTAATATTATTATATATATAATACATGTTTTTGTTGTCTATGTAAACATTTATCTTATTATTACATATTATAATAAACTATATAAACATTTATTATTATATTATATTCCAACTCATGTATATTCATTTAAACTAATTATATATAAATTTGATTATATGCTTATTTTTTTATTATAAAAGGTGATTCTGTAAATAATAAAAGATGAACAATAATATTAATTTTTGCAATAATAATAACGTTAGAAATGTTTCGTTCAATCAGTAATATTATAATCACAAACATAACTCAAATCACATCCAAACCCTAATTCATTATACGTGTTATATCTTTTGTAATTTAACTCATAAAACTATCAATATTATTAACTAGGAATCCTTGTCGGTGAATCTCGAAAGGGTTTAACAGTTTACTTTATCACATCATCACTTGATCCTTTGTTCATCTATTAAGATGAGTAATCACTCCCATATTTTACAGCTTTTAAACCTATTTGGGGACTTATTTGTACCAACTACCAATTTACATTATTTTATCATATTCTCAAATGTAAAGTTTTAATACTTGTGTTGTGTATCAATTGAATGACTACTTGTTGTATGTTTATGTGTTTATTTATCGCAATCACAGAGGTCCATCATTTATCATTTGTCACATCATGTCGTAGTGGCCTGCGTCCGATCGCATGACAATGGTTTCACCGACAACTCAATTATTATATCATGGTAACCAATGCCCGATTCACATGGCAATGGTTTAGCCCACACATCATTTTTTGTTTAAAATATTTACATGTTAATGTTTGATTGTTTATACTCACAGATAACATTTTTGCGGTTTTCTTATATATTTTATTGTTAGTGTCAAAACTGGTGATTTTCTCACTCAACCTCGTGTTGACAAACCTTTTCTATTTTGTACGCATTTGCAGGTTGGATTGTCTAACAAGGTGAAGATGTCACACCCTCAAAATCCACTAACGGAGTTTTACCGTCAGAGGGTGTGAACTAACAGGATCGGAATCATCAGTTATAATCAAACCATAAAAACGTTTAAATGAAAATAAGTGCGGAAGCGTAAAACCATAGAAACAATGTTACGTCACGCAGGACGATTTAAAAACCAATGATAACAGTTAAAAGTAAGTTTGCATAGTTAAAAGTTTTTCAAGCAATGCATGTTCCTAAACCGCGCGCCCGCCTCGGCTACCTGAGAATAACATACTAAAAGTGTCAACACAAGGTTGGTGAGTTCACAAGTTATATAAAAATAAATCGTTTAGCGTTTGCGTTCAGCGTTTTGCGTTACAACGTTACAGCGTTTTGCGTTACAGCGTTACAGCGTTTTGCGTTACAGCGTTTTGCGTTACAGATAGTGTTATGTCAAATTATATATCGATAGGTAGCTAGTCTATACAACAAGTATTACTAAGTGTTCGACACCGAAGCTGACTCGTTTAGTAAGTGCCTTGTCACCAGGTCCTCCAGACCATGGTACGTGTTAGCCAAAATTACACCCGCTCGACCTCCAGTCGAGTTTAGCGTTGGGTGGGGTTTGTCAAACCCAGTAGTACTACTCAACAGTGACTCGCTATTCTAAATATTAACCGGTTCGATGTGTAGGACTTCAAATATTTCGTTTGCCACTTAGCCTTTACAAGTGATATATAATTTATAACAAAATCTTAAATGCGTTGTGGAGTATGTTATCTCCCCCAAGTGAAAAACGTTTGAAAACTGTTTAAAGAGGGGAAAGTGAAACTCACTGTTTGTGAAGAATTTCCCAAAATAAATCACCAAGATGCGCGTCACCGAAAAACTCTCTCTAACGTTCTAAAACAACAAAGAGATTTTTCTAAGTGTCGGAATATTATCGAGTCTCTAGACCCGGCACATAATACCTATGCACATAACATGTTTCGTGTTTCGTTTGTGAATCGTGTGTGACTTTAACAAGTGTTTTTGTGACACATTACATGTGTAAGCAATCATATACGTGTCATGTATTCATAAAGTACATCACTATCAATTATTCCTCGTAAGGGCATTTTGGTCAACAAATAACAATTAACTAGCCATTATTCCCCATGAGGGCAATTTGGTCAAATCATGGCAGTCAATTAGCAATTATTCCCCGCAAGGGTATTTTGGACAAAACATAACAATTATATAGCAAGTATCATGTTTCATGCATTTTTACACAACTCAGCAGCTAGTTTCACCGAGACAGAAATTCTACTAGAAAGATTGTACTATTTCACCGATCATAGAATCTCAATTAATTTACCAAAAATCATCACAGAAGTACATATGTCTTAGGTTTCCAGAACATATTTAATTATATTTTTATTCCACATAGTTTTCTCACAATCATCAAATCATTACAGCAAACTCATAACAGTCAAATTCATGCGCAACAGAATGTTATTTGCAATTCCCGTTAAAGGAAAAATCTAATAAATGCAAGACCACTTGGGTTAGGTTCCGAACTCAATGAGTCAACTTCCAGAAGTGGAACCAACCCAATTGGTCTCATAGTTCATGAGATATAACATTTACAACATAACCTAACAGCAGGTCTAACAGCTCAGCTTTGCACAACGTTTTTGTAAAATCATAAAAGTTAACCTTTACTTGTCCTAAAATTACAAATTTATACTCTATAGAAACTAGACTCAACCTAGTTTACTGTAGTACCAATAATCTCAACCAATTTTCATATTTACACTTCGTTACAGTCACTTAAACATCAAATACACATTCTGTCCAGAAACTGTTTGCATCCAAACTCAACATATTAACAATCTATGAACTATCATGCATTCATATGACCCTCTAGACTCCATAAACACCATCCATGCACATCAATTACATATTACCTACTTGATTAGGGTTTGTGTTTGAACTCAAATCAAAGACACAACAATATACATGTAACAAGATTCAATCTAGTTATCAAATCATCATCCAAATAACAACAATCATAATAACTATACACACACACCAAAATCGGCTGCTAGGGTTTATAATTAACCCAACAAACATCAAAATCAAGTAACAAGGATGTATAGGATAATCAATTATACCTTCCTAGCACCTAGTTCTTCAATCAAACACTTGATTTGAGGGTTGTATGTGTGATTAGAGGTGACGGCAGCCGTGTGGGGATGGGGTTTGGGTTCCGATCGGCAGCTAGGGTGTAGAATAATAACAAGTTAGGGTTTAGTTAATGGTGTATTTATAAACATAACAAGTTACACTCAAGTCCCTCTACTTTCAATTGTTGTTTTTCTAACTTAACTAACTAGTTTACATCTTGAGTTAATGTTCATAACCATGTTATCACGTAACACATAACTCTAACACATAATTATCACATAATTACTGTTTTGACGTTTTTCGTTTATTCATCAATCGTTTGCGTCAACTCGTTTGCGTTTCGGTGCAAATCCCGAAAGACTACACATGTAGTAAGTGTTAAGCGTCATTTAAACCCTAGTTTAAATGTAATGAAGTGTGCATTAGAGATTCAATGATCTTAAGTTTGAATTGACGGAGTTGAGTTAACGGAGTTAACCTGAAATTGACGATTGTCACAGAAGAACTCTTAGCGATGACCTTTAGAATAAAATGTATACAATATGGTTTAGGTTTGTTTTTTAATAGTTTATGAATCGATGTACTCACTTGTAAATTGTCTATTCAAATAAATTAAATAAATATTGTCATATATTAATTTGCATGATAGTTCTTTGTGAGCTGTGAACAATCAGTTCACGCCCTAGTATTTTTGCCTTAGGTTGGGGGTGTGAAAATAAGGGTCTGGTCCCTATCCTCTCAGATATTATAACGGTTTGGTCCCTCCTTTCCATTTAATAATACATTCATGCATATATCTCTTCATACTATCATTCATATAATTACATATATACTTTTAACCTTTACTATATCATTCTTTAAACAATCATATAACATACATTTATCCCTTAAGGTAAGTGTTTTAACTAACCACATTGAAGTATGCACATAGCCTCAAAAACATAACAGAGAAAAGGGGCTAGAAACTCAACTGTGTCCTGTTCTTCTCCGAGTCAACGGTAATGCCCTTCCTTAGCTGTGCAAGGCTAACTGCGTAATAATTATAAGTATCAATTAACTACCTCTAACTATATCATACTTCTAGGTTAGTGAAACCCCAAGCTAACTGATGCAGCGGTAAAACGAAAACGAAGATCGAATCACGTTGATTCAGTGAATACCCGTGATGAACTTCCAAAACCCCCCAAATCCCACCAAAAGGTCAAGGGAAAATGAAAAGAAAAAATCTTTATTATCAAAATTCAAGTCTGATCTTTCACATTACACATACTGAATATAAATAGATGTTCTAATACAGATTGGGCCGAAAACAAGCCATGGGCCAAACACAAACCCAAAAATAAAAACATAAAAATTGCTGAAAAAACATAAAAAGGCCCAAAAATTTATTTAGATGGCATTTTTGGGCTTCAGACAAGAGCCAAACTGTTTGCCACAATGTGCTCCTCGTCTCAAGCTTCGATTTGACTGGTAATGGCCCTGAAACGGAGCTTCGTGGGCCAAGTTATGCCCATTTTTGTTCAGCCCCTTTTGCAGCGCGATCTTGGGCCTCCAGAAACATAATGGCCCGGTCTTCTACACTTGGGCCCACATCACTAACGGAGGTCCAGGAGCAGCGCCCCTGGCATCAGGGTCTAGGGCGGCAACTCCTAGCAGGGTCCAAGGGGCAAAAAACTGATTTTCCATGATTCTGGGTCAAGTCTAAAGTAATCGAATAGATACTAAAGTCCAATCGAATCGAGTCTAAATTCCAATGAAATCGAGTATGAAATTCCAATCGACTCGAGTTTCAATTCTATTCGATTCATTTGCATTCGATTCGATTAGTTTCCATTCGATTTAATTCATTTCCATTCGATTCAATTCGTTTCCATTCGATTCAAGTCATTTCCATTCGATTCATTTTATCTCCAAACGAATCGAGTTTCTCCACAACTCGATTCAAACATGGGGTTTCATATTTTTCAATTCTAATCACTTTGTTACATCCAGTCTGTTACGAGTCGGGTTTTTCATATAATATATTGAATACCGAAAATCCGACCACTTTATAATATTTTTTTTACTCTATTTTATTTCATTATCCTTGTAATAATTTTTGAAAAGCTAGGGGGCTAAAGTGTGGTTTAGTTAAAATAAAGTTGAAGGGCTAATAAATTCATTTTGAGGATAGTTGATTTAAAGTGTTGTGTCATATTGATTTGCATTTTTTCCGGTGCCGTAATTCCGGCCATGTTGGTACAACTACGGTAAACTTTAAACGGCCAAAAGAAAATATCAAAGCCCGAACGTTTTCAACTGACTCGCAGCCACAATCCTAGATTTCACGACATAAATACGCATTATTTGGTTGGAAATAATCGTTTCCTTTCAAACTTCAATTACCGTCCTCAAATCATGGACTTGCCGAAATGGTGATACGCGTTTGTTAGGCTCTATAAATATTGGTTCTTTCTGGTCATTTACAAACCGACAAAGATCGACCTCTCTCTCTCTCACACACACAAAGTCGACCTCTCCCGCTCAGTTAGACATCTCCGCCGCCGCCGCCGTGCAGAACTCTGGCAAAGCTCCGTCAATCGTTGACTCAATATTGTTCAAGGTAGTTTTTATAACAGTTTACTCGTGTTAATTTCCTAAACAAAAGCCCTGACCTTTCTAACATAATTCCCACTATGGAAACACAAATTAAATATTAGGACTACCACCTGTGTATTTTTTCAACACAAAAGATGAAGTCATTATTATTATTATTTATTTATTGTTATTTTAATTTTATTTTAACTTTTAATTTGTCACGTGATCCACCCCTTTCTCACATCTGTATTTTGTTTTTTGGTATTTTTTTAGAATATGTATTGGTTACTATATAAATAGAATTACATAAATATTTATTTTATAAAAGTTTAGTTACCGTGTTGGTGGAAACTATATGGCTATAAATACATAATAGTACATATGCATATATTGTAAATGAATATGGTTTATGCACTTTTTGTGTTTATATCAAATGGTCGAAAAGATATGAGAACATCTAAAAATGTTGATAAATTCATACACAGGGTGTGACTGGACCCTGTGGAACCGTAACTACAAGTCCTCCATTTAATAGATAACATATAATATTAAATTAACCTTTCTATTGTTTAAAAACCGAAAAGTAATTTATAATAATATTTAAATTATTTACATTTTTAATTCACTTTTATAAATGGTAATATGAAATATATTTAACGACTTATCAATCCCAAATTCGTTATAACCCTTGATATTGTGTCTTGATCGTTTATATCGTTTGAATATTTATTTAGTTGCACCTTTGAAATTAGGATATATCATCGAAGCTTATCGCGGAACTAACTAATTCATTTTAGCTGTTCCCGTCCACCTCATTTAAGGTGAGTACGTACCACATTCCCCTATTTTACTTGTTTTTCACGTTTTGGGGATATATGCGTAAATTATATTTCTTATATATACTTATACACAAAAACTGCAACTTTGTCTTATGTGTTAACAACTTATACCTCACTTGTTTATGTGCTTATTTTCTTTTTATGCTTCCGCATTCGGAGAGGTCCAACATAATCTCAGTCTAGTATGATCATACGCCAGTCGTTATAGCTTTGTGCTTCTTGACATCTCAGTTATACTTGCTCATATGGTTTTTTGTTATTCTCATATGACTTGTTGCAAATACATATTTTTATTTATACTTTGAACTGGTGTGTTGCTCGCTCAACCTTGTGTTGACAAAACCATTCTATTTTCAACGCATATGCAGATATTCGTTTGATGTGAAGTAGAAGATCACTTAAAGATTTATGTTAGAAGAAAACTTAATGAGACATATTGTTATTGATTGGTATATGAACTTGTGTATTTGAATTTTGTATGGATAATTGATATATGACAATTTATTTAATAGATATCGACACTTACTATAATGCATGATAGTAACCTTGAGAGCTGCGACAATCAGTTCACGCCCCGGCATTTCCGCCGTAGGTTGGGGTGTGACACAGTTACGCCTGTTTTAGTGATAAAACGAGTTCCGGGCCATAACAACTTCGTTTAATCATTCTAACACGATCCTAACGTCACTCGTTTGTCACGTTTCTTTCCAAGCAGCTTGCTTACGCTCAAGTTTACATTTTTCTTACATAATAAGGCCTGATTCGTCTTAGTATCAAATCCTAGAATACATATTTTTATTTATACTTTGAACTGGTGTGTTGCTCACTCAACTTTGTGTTGACAAAACCATTCTATTTTCAACGCATATGCAGGTTTTCGTTTGATGTGAAGTACAAGATCACTTGAGGATTTATGCTTTAAGAAAACTTAATGAGACATATTGTTATTTATTGATATATGTACTTGTGTATTTGAATTTTGTATGGATAATTGATATATGAAGGCAAACTGACCTAAAAACTTAAACTTTAGTCTGTGATGGTTTTAGGGTTTTAGGAAGGTTTAAGGGTGTTTATATACCCCTAAGCCCATGGACCTAAGGCCCATCACAACCCTTATTCCATCTTCTATTGTCCAAGCCCACACACCATTAAGTAAACGAAATTCTTTTATTTATTATTAACAAAAGTAGAATGTTAAACAAAATATAGAAATCGATATTATGAAACAAATAAATTACATCTAATTTTATTGCAATACAGTTGTAACATCCCGAAATTTCTATGATTATTTTAAAATATTAATTACATTGTAAGAATTAATTTGAGCTAGTAGAAAAATAATAATAAAGATAAAATGGATGGTAGGCTAAAATAGTCATGGACTTAGAATGAAGATGGGCCTAAGGTTCATGGGCTTAGAGAGTATAAATACCCCTTAAACTCTAAATCCTTTTTATCTCCATCATTCTCCACCTTAGCCTAAACCATAAAAGACACACACTTAAGCCAAACACTCTCTACACTATTCTATTCAAAGATCCAAGAATAACCGAAGGTAAGAAATCATTTATCTCAACTGACTCAACTCGTCACCGCAGCCCCGGGATGCCGAATGAGCTGTTTGAATCTAGATCTAACTTTAATCGGGTTTTTAACCAACAAAAAATGAGCTTAAGGGCCACCTTAGCTTAGATGTGGACACTCCGAAGCTACCTGGGTTATAAACAATCAAAATCCGGCCAACCATGATGGTTAACGGCGGCTGACGGTGCTGAAATCAAGGAAAAACCCGTAAAACGCGTTAAGGAAAACCATATCTGAACATATACGCCGTATATGTTATACGAGCGTACAAGTGTAATGCCCAGTGTATATGTGTGTTGTTAATCGTATATGTACTAGGAGTATATATGTTATTGAACAACGTATAAATACAGTCTAGCTAATATGTGTATAAGGAAAGTATAAGTCACTTTTTTGGGCATATAAGTTATATAGAGGCACTTATATGTGAATTAACTTATATGTTGAATGACTTATACATGCTGACTTATACGTTGGAATAAACTACGCGATGGGGATGACTTATGCGCCCAAGGACTTATACGGGTGAATGTGATTTTTCAAATAAACGAAAGACAAACGGCGTATATGTACCTAAGCGTTAGATATGGACTTACATGGTGGTTAAGATAAGAATAGGTAAATAATTAATAAAGAAAGGCAACATTTAAAATGAGTTGGACTTAGAAAGAAAGGCCAATGACGTAAACGAACTCTAGAAGTAGTAATTGATTAATGTGCCTTATTACATAGTTAGTCGTACATTGCAAAGGAAGGACATAACCGTTTATGAGTTTCTAGCCCCATTTCCTTGTTATGTTTTCGAGGTTGTGTGCATACTCAGTGTGGTAGTTTGATATTATATATTGTTGGTTTAGTAATATATTTGGATGAAGAATGTAGAACGTTTATACTTGTTAATATTTTTTATGTTGGTACGTTATATATATTTATTGTATATGTGGTACGTGTGAGCAGGTGTATGTACGGTATGAAGGCCCACGCCTGACATAGTAAGTTAGGATGAAAAATCCCACTGACTTCTGTTGGACATAAACGTGGCATGTGATAGCGCAATTAAGGACTGTAGACCTTATTCGTGTTATAGATGATAGATGTCAACGTAGATAAGGACTGTGGACCTTATATGTATTGCAGATAGTTTTCAGCATAGGAAAGGACTATGGACCTTAAACGTGCTATAAATGTAATGCGGTAGCATAGGGGAGAACTACGGATCTCGTACGTGCTATGATATAGGCGACAACATAGGGAAGGACGGTGGACCTTGTATGTGTTGATGGTATAGGGAAGGACTGCAGACCTTGTACGTGCCATGAATGGTGAAAATAGGTAAGGACTGCAAACCTTTTACCTGTACAAGACCTTGAGTATAGGTATAGACGAAGACGGACTATGAACATACTTTTGGTTGACTAAGGCAAGTGAAAGTATGCATGTATGTATGAAAGAAAGGTAACAGACTATGTATGAATATGTATCTTCGGATACGAATATATGTAAGTATGTGAATGTATTCTATGCAGCCTGATTAACTAGAACTAACTCTGCGTAGCTGACGTTTTGTATGCACGCGAATAGGTTGATGCAGCTCTCTTGAATAAGGACACATGGCATTGGAAGAACGTTGTGATGTATTGAAATGACTTTTAATATTATGTTTAAATACAAGAGTTAATTGTTAAGAATATGTGAATGATTTTGTAATATATGATCGATCTTTTTATATTCCGCAAAAGTTTTAATTCACTATGATACTTAGAACTATGTTTATGAATAAATCCAACGATAATATATGGCACCGGGGACTAGGGCCTTCTAAGGTGGTATTATAGCATAAGTTCGAGAGAAATAAACATCCTACATGCTTACACTCGAACAAAGAATGGGACTTAAATAAGAAAAGCAAGAAGATGACAGTTCAAGAAGGCCATGTGTCACTCAAGCAAGCTAAGTAAAGGTAAAGTATATAATTAATTTCCTGTGTAATGTAAGAATGTGTAAGGAAGTTAGCTTTATTGCAAGAGATAGGAGTATATGTTTACATGAAAAATTCGATTGCCTAACTGTTTAAAACTAGAACTAGCACAAGTGGACTCACAAAGGAAAGTGTGTAGGACACGGAAAGTAACGTGATCAGCTAATCACAGCTGACCACTATTATTACCTGTTAGCGTTACTATCTTTGTACTCAATAGTTCCTTGAGTAACGACGTTTGTTTTCCTTGTAGAATACGAATAGCTAGAGCAAGAAATGTTGTTGGTCAAGGAGGTCGTACTAGACATTGTGGTAGGCCACGTATTGTTCGGGAACATTATGAAGAACCAGTTACTAACACGAGAGAATAAGGGAGTGAAAATGTACTAGATCAAAGCAAAAATGAAGGGTATCTATTGACGTTGCCATACAAGACGCCATTGCTCAAGCTGTGGCTGCTGCAATGAAGAATCTGCATCCTAGTAAGTTTGATGAAAGTTATGCAAGAACCGCTGAGAGATCAGGAGAGGGTGGTAAGAAGGTTGACGAGAATGAGAAAAGTGACTCGAGTGAGGTTAGGTCTATAAAGGTTGACGAAAGGAAGAGGGGGTGAGGTAGGTGTAATTGCAAGTCGTTCAAAGGTTATAACCCACCAACACTGACTAGTTTAGGAGACGCAATCGCTACTCTCCGGTAGATAATCACAATGGACAAAGTTATCCGAATTAGCGAGTGTCGTCCCGATTAAGCGGTGGGTTATGCTACCCGGTCCTTTGTCAACGAAGCGATATTCTGGTGGGAAATGATTGAACAAAGGAACACGCCGGAGTAGATAGAGGCCATGAGGTGGGAAGATCTTAACGAAATGGTGATGAAGCGGTTTTGTGCCGATGCTAAAGTGGGGAGAACGAAGATTAAATTTCTAAACTTGAAGGCGGGGAATTTGACGCACCACGAGTACACCACTGAGTTCAACCGCCTCTCTAGGCTGGTGTCTGATATGGTAAACACTGAAGTGAAAAGGATCAAGTGCTACATCACAGGACTTCCACAGAATGTACGCACCTTAGTCAGGGCTAGTAAACCTGCTACCTTTACTCTGCTGTTGAGTTAGCAGGGATGGTTTATGACGACCTTGTTGTGGATGACGTGGAGGTAGAAGAGAAGACGGAGAAGAAATGGGTTACTCCTACTAAACAGTATGGCGATATGGTGAAAATAACTGATGAGAGGAGATTTAAGGTTGGATACAAAGATGCATGTAAGATATGTGGGCTAGTGCATCAGGGAGAATGCAAGACAGGGTCAGACATGTGCTATAAGTGTGGAAAGAGTGAACATTACTCTCGAGAATGCCCTGATTGCCCGAAATGCTTCAAATGTGGCAAGACTGATCACATTGGAAATACTTACACCCTATAGAGACGTATACGCTGGAAACAACTTACACATTTACAATAACTTATACGCCATATTTGTTTTCTAAATAAACGAAAGATAAACCGCCTATATGTACGTAAATGGTAGATATGAACTTATATGATGAATGAACTAAAGATAAGTAATTTATTAATAAGGAAAGGTAACGTTGAAAACGGGAAATATACTATAATTAGGAGTAGTTAAGTAATGGATTTTAATTGATACGCAATTAGCCGTGCACAGCTCAAGAAAGGCATTAACATAAATTCATAGAGGAATTGTTTACTGGTGAGTTTGTAGCCCCATTTTTTTGTTATGTTTTCGGGGCTGTGTGCATACTCGATTTGATAGTTAATACACTTATCTTAAGTGGTAATTGTATGCCATATATGATATATGTGATGTTATTAGAGGTTATGAATGAATGCTTGTCCTACGTGAACGATCTTCGGATATTGCACGTATTGTTAGGAATGGTAATCGTTAGAAGATGTGATTGTTTTTATAAAGTATGTATGAATGATGTAGTAGGGTATGTATGAAATTGTATAAATCATAGTATGAAAAAATATATGAAGATATAAAGGTATGAGGAGGGACCAGACCCTCATAATATCTAAGAGGATAGGGACCATACCCTTATAATATCTTAGAGGATAGGGACCATACCCTTATAATATCTGAGAGGTTATAGGGAGCAAGGTTCTTTAAAATGTATAAATATGAAAAGTAAGATTTAATTTTTAAAGGTATGAAAGAAAGAAAGAAACAACGAAGAAAGAAAGAATGTATATACTTATGTATGTACGAAATAAAGATAAGCAGGTTAAGTAAATAATATGTATCTATGGATGCGTATGTATAAGTATGTGAATGTATTGTATGTTACATACTTTAACTAGAACTCACTCAACGTAGCTGACTTTTAGTATTCATGCTGGTAAATTTATTGTAGCAGCTAGCTTGTGGGGGACACATGACAGGATCTGAAGAGGTTGGCATATGAATATTTGTAATGATGTATTGATATTATATTCTATGTTATGTTTAAAAGACAAGTTAATAATGTTTGTATTGAATGGTTGACTTTTATTATTATTCTGCGGTAGTTTTATTAAACTGTGATATTTTGAACTGTGTTTATGAGTAAATGCAACGCCAAAGTAGGGAACCAGGAACGTGGCCCTACAAGTTGGTATCATAGCATAAATTCGAGAGAATTAAGCATCCTACATGCTTAGACTCGAACAGAGAATGAGACTTTAGTAAGAACAGAAAGAAGATGCCAGTTCAAGAAAGCCATGTGTCACTCAAGCAAGCTAAGTGAAGGTAAAGTATATTATTAATTTCATGTATAATGCAAGAATGTGTAAGGAAGTTAGCTTATTTGCTAGGGATAGGAGTGTATGATTATATGAACTGTTAATTGCCTAATTGTTTAGAAGTAGAACCAACACAAATAGACTCACAAAGGGAAGTGTATAGGACACATAAAGTAACATGATCAGCTAATCATAGCTGGTCAATGTTATTACTTGTTAGCCTTACTACCCTTGTACTAAATAGTTCCTCGTGATGATTTTTGTGTTCCCTTATAGAATACGAATGGCTGGAGCAAGGATGAATGTTGGCCATGGAGGTCGTACTAAACTTAGTGGTAGGCCACGTATGGTTGGAGAACCTTATGTAGAGACGGTTATTAACACAAGAGAGGAGGGAAGCGCAACTGGACAGAATCCGAGCAACGATGAAGGGTGTCAACTTGACCGTGCTGTTCAAGCCGCCATTGCTCAAGCAGTAGCTTCTGCAGTGAAGAGTTTACAAATTGGCAAGTCTGCTGAAAACCATGCAAGGACCGCTGAGAGGGCAAGAGAGGATGGTAAGAAAGTTGATGAGAAAGAGGAAGGCTGATCAAGTGAATTTTGAGCTGTGAAGGTTGATGAGAGGAAGAGGGGGTGGGGTTGTTGTAAACACAAGTCATTTAAAGGTTGCGATCCGCCAAAGCTGACCGGTCTAGGGGACGCAATCGCTACTCTCCAGTGGATAACCACAATGGATACGGTTATTCGAATTAGCGAGTGCCGTCCTGACCAAGTAGTGGGTTATGCCACTCAGCCTTTTGTGACGAGGCTATTTACTGGTGGGAGACTGTGGAACACAAGAAGACTCGAGAAGAGATTAAGGCTATTAGATGGGATGATTAGAAGGAGTGGGATAAGAGATAAGAGACAAAAGGCATGGGATAAGAAGTCATGCAAGACTTGTGGGAAGATACACGCTGGCGAGTGCAAGTGGGGTGCCGAGACCGATGTTTTTCACAAGTGTGGAAGGGCTAAAGGTGGAGAGTGTAGAGTTGGATCAAATGCCTGTTATAAGTGTGGAAAGGTGGGGCATTATTCCATGAATGTAGTGAAAAGCCTGTGTGTTACAAATGCGGTAAGACGGGCCATTTGGTAAGGGAGTGCATTGACGGGGAAGCTGGAGGTAGTGGAAAGAAGGATGCTGACCTGGCTAGAGTGTAAGAGTAGGTTAATAAGGTTAAAATCCTTAGATGGTAGCACGGTGACAGTCTATGGTGATAAAGAAAGCTCAGGGCTTAATGTCATTTCGATGATAAAAACCTAAGGATTATTAAGGCGAGGGTGTGGTGCCTACATGGCGTATGTTGTCAAAGCTACGACCGAGAAGAAAGAAGTGAATGATGTTCCTGTAGTGCGAGACTATCCAGAAGTGTTCCCTTCTGGGGTTGCCACCAGAGCGTGAGATAAAATTTCAGATAGACTTAGTACCAGGAGCACAACCCATCGCGAAAGCAACTTACTGTCTGGCGACGTCTGAGATGAAAGAGTTGATGTTCCAACTGCAAGAACTACTCGACAACGGTTTTATAAAACCAAGTTTTTCCCCGTGTGGCACACCGGTGTTGTTTGTTAAGAAGAAGGATGAAAGTATGAGATTGTGCATAGACTATCGTGAGCTGAATAAGCTTACGGTGAAGAACAAAAAATCCGTTGCCATTGATTGACGATCTGTTTGACTAACTACAAGGTTCAAGTTGGTTCTCACGAATAGATCTTAGATCAGGCTATCATCAGCTAAAAGTGAAAGAGACAGACATCCCTAAGACAACATTTCGGACGCGGTATGGACACTACACGTTCCTTGTTATGTCGTTCGGTCTAACGAATTTCTCAGCAACATTTATAGACATGATGAATAGGGTATGTCGGCCGATGTTAGACAAATCAGTTTTCATGTTCATTGACAATATATTGATTTAATCGAAGAACGAGTCTGACAACGTTGAGCATCTACGAGAAGTATTAGCGATTCAGAAGAAGGAAAGGTTGTATGCTAAGTTTTGGAAATGCGCATTCTGGTTGCGTGAAGTGCAGTTTCTGGGTCTTGTAATCAATCCAGAAGGAAGTACTGTGGACCTAGCTAAGATTGAGGCGATAACGAATTGGAAGACTCCGTATAACCCGACTGATATACACAACTTCTTAGGGTTGGCTGGCTATTATAGGAGATTCATCGAAGGCTTCTCCAAGATAGCCGCACCGTTGACCGGAATAACCCGAAAGTCTGTAATGTTCACTTGGGGTAAGTTTCAAGAGGAGGCTTTTGAGGAATTAAAGAAAAGACTCACGAAATCTCCAATCCTTGCTCTACTGATGGTGACGAGGATTTGGTTGTTTGTACTGATGCCTCGCATCGTGGGTTAGGTTGCGTGTTAATGTAACAAGGAAGGTTATAGCATACGCGCCCAGACAATTGAAGGTTCACGAGAGTACCTACCCAACGCATGATTTATAGCTAGCAGCAGTAGTGCATGCTCTCAAGAAAAGGAGACATTATTTGTATGGTACTAAGTGTACTATTTATACAGATCATAAGAGTTTAAAGTACTTCTTCAAGAATAAAGAGTTAAACATGAGGCAGAGAAGATGGTTAGAGTTGATAAAGGACTACGATTGTGATATCATTTACTATCCGGGTAAGGCTAATGTGGTATAAGTTTATCATTAACTCATATATCTTTGAAAAGATCATAGTCGGAGGTGCTTATGGATGAAGAGCTAATGAAGAAAAAGAGAATCGTCGGACAGCAAGACAACCTGATGGACAACACTCATGGTGTGACGACCAGGTTTGACCGTTTGTGGATTCCACGCGATGGAGGTCTTAGGGATTGAATCTTAGATGAAGCTCATAAGTAGAGATACTCGATTCATCCGGGATCCACCAAGATGTATCTGGATCTTAAGAGAGACTAATGGCGGCCGAGTATGAAAAATGACATAGTGGATTATGTAAGTATGTGCTTAACTTGCTTGCAAGTCAAAGCAGAGCACTAGAAACCAAATGTAGTCTTTAGATATACCAGAACGATAATGGGAACACATCACCATGGATTTCATAACTAAGCTACCCCGTACAGCTAAACATCATGATACCATTTGGGTGATTGTGGATCGTCTAACGAAAAGTGCTCACTTTCTGCCTATACTAGAGACCATCTCGTTAGAAACGTTAGCAAATGTGTTCATCAAGGAGGTAGCGACTAAACACGGAGTGCCGTCATCAATCGTGTCTGATAAAGATACTCGCTTCACTTCGAGATTCTGGAAGAAGTTCCATGAGGCTATAGGAACAAGACTGAACATCAGTACGACATATCATCCTCAAACAGGTGGGCAGTCTGAAAGGACTATCCAAACCCTTGAGGTTATGCTACGTGCTTGTGTTTTAAACTTTGGAGGAATTTGGGATGATCATCTGCATCTGGCATAATTTTCTTATAACAACAGCTACCATTCAAGAATTGGTATGCCACCGTTTGAGATGTTGTATGGTGGATGTTGTAGAAGTCCTATATGTTGGGGAGAGATTGGTCAGAAAGAGATTGGAACTCTTGAAGTTGTGAAAGAAACCTCCTCAAGGTTTCATCAAATCAAGTCAAGAATGAGATGTTTTCATCAAGGAGGTAGTGACTAAACACGAAGTGCCGTCATCAATAGTGTCGTATAAAGATACTCTTTTCACTTCGAGAATCTAGAAGAAGTTCCATGAAGCTATGGGAACAAGACTGAACATCAATACGACGTATCATCCTCAAATAGATGGGCAGTCTGAAAGGACTATCCAAACCCTTGAGGATACGCCACGTGCTTGTGTTTGAAACTTTGGAGGAAGTTGGGATGATCATCTGCATCTGGCATAATTTTCTTATAACAACATCTACCATTCGAGAATTGGTATGCCACCGTTTGAGATGTTGTATGGTAGATTTGTAGAAGTCCTATATGTTGGGGAGAGATTGGTCAGAAAAAGATTGGAAGTCTATAAGTTGTGAAGAAACCTCCTCAAGGTTTGATCAAATCAAGGCAATAATGAAAGATGCTTAAGACCATCAGAAGTCGTATGTTGATAAGCGGCGGCGACCAATCGAGTTTAACGTTGGTGACAACGTGATGCTCAAGGTCTCGCCTTAGAAGGGAATTATTCGTTTTAGAAAGAGAGGAAAGTTAAGTCCAAGATATATCGTACCGTTTAAGATTGTCGATCGTGTTGGTGAAGTGGCCTACAAGCTGGATTTTCCTGAGAGTTAGAAGGGATTCACTCTACATTTCATGTTTCTCACTTGAGAAAATGCTTAGCCGATGAAACTTCTAAGTGCCATTAGTAGACATCGAGGTTTATGAACAGTTGAACTAAATCGAGCAGCCCATTGAGATAGTTGACCATAAGGAAAAGCAGCTTCGTCATAAAGTTAATCCCCTAGTGAAAGTGATATGGAAGTATCGCAAGGGATCAAATGCTACTTGGGAAATTGAAGAAGAGATGCACAAGTGTTACCCATACTTTTTTATGTTAGAGTTAGGTTTCAGGGACGAAACCTCTTTAAGGAGGGTAGACTTGTAACATTCCGAATTTTCTAAGAATAATATATTTAATATATTATTTACGTTGGAGGAATTAAATTGAGTTAGTAGTTTTATAATAATAAATAATAATAAAGATAAAAGGATGGTAGGGTAATTAGATGAAATTAATTATGGACTAAAAATGAAAGATGGGCCTAAGGTCCATGGGCTTAAGGATTATAAATACCCCTTAAACCCTAGTCCTTTCCATCTCCATCCATTTGACACCATAGCCTACACCATCAAAAACACACACTTAAGCCAAACACTCTCTAATCTATTTTATTCAACGATCTAATACCAACCACAGGTAAGAAATCATTTATCTCTGCTGACCCAACATATTAGAACCTGACACCGCAGCCTTGGGATACCGAATGAACCGTTTGAAAATAGATCTAGCTTTATTAGGGTGTTTAATCCACCCAAAACGAGCTTAAGGACGCCTTAGCTCAGATCTGGACACCCCGAAGCTACCTAGGTCAAAAACAATCAAACCCCGACCAACCGTGGTTGTTAACGGCGTCTGGCGGCGCCGAAATCGAAGAAAAAAATCTTAAAAATGCGAAACAGAAAATTGAATAGAACGTTACGGCGTATAGGTAGATACTTCGTATAAGTTCCAGCAGTACATAAGTATAATAGGCCGTATAAGATGGATAAGCAATATAAGTCTGAGTAGCCGTATATGTATAAGCAGCGCATAAGTACAAGCAGCGTGTATGTATGCATATGTGCTCGTATATTTATGTAACGTATGTGTATGTAGCGCATATATATGTGTACACCATATATGTGTACACCACGTATAAGTATATAACGTGTACGTATGCATGCGTGTCGTATATGTATAGGTATGGCGTATATGTATGGACGTATATGTAGGACTTACACGCTGGAACCACTTATGTACTGGAAATACTTACATGCTATAGGGACTTATACGCTAGAAACAACTTACATGTTGGCAATAACTTATACACCATATTTTTTTTTCTAAATAAACAAAAGATAAACCGCGTATACGTACGTAAACGATAGATATGAACTTATATGATGAATGAACTAAAGATAAGTAATTAATTAATAAGGAAAGGTAACGTTTAAAACGTGAAATATAATATAATTAGGAGTAGTTAAGTAATGTTTGTTAATTTATACACTATTAGCCGTGCACAGCTCAAGAAAAGTATTATCGTAAATTTAGAGAAGAATGATAGGGACCAGGAGGGACCATGAGGGATCAGACCCTTATAATATATGAGAGGATAGGGACCAGACCCTCAAAATATCTGAGAGGATAGGGACCATACCCTTATAATATCTGAGAGGATAGGGACCAGAACTATATAATATCTCAGAGGTTATAGGGCGAAAGGCTCTTTAAAACGTATAACTATGAAATGTAAGATTAAATATTTAAAAGTATAAAAGAAAGAAGGTATATACTTATGTATGTACGAAACAAAGTTAAGCAGGTTAAATATGTAATATGTATTTCCGGATGCGTATGTATAAGTATGTGAATGTATTGTATGTTATATGTTTTAACTAGAACTCGCTCAGCATAGCTGACTTTTAGTATGCACACAGGTAAATAGATTGAAGTAGCTAGCTTGAGGGAGACACATGGCTGGATCTGAAGAGGCTGGCATGTGAAGATTTGTCATGATGTTTTGATACTATATTTTATGTTATGTTTAAAAGACATGTTATGAGTGTTTGTAATGAATGATTGACTTTTGTTATTATTCGGCGAAAGTTTTATTTAAATATGATATTTAGAACTGTGTTTATTAGTAAATCCAATGCCAAAGTAGGGCACCGGGAACGGGGCCTTATATGTGTGGTGTATGTAAGATGTTTAATTTTTGTAATTTGAATAATTTGTGTATTTTATGTAATATGTGTTTTTTGTGTTGTGTAATTTATATGTAATTGAAAATTTATGTATTTTTTTTTATTTCATGGTAAGGTAATCAATGTAATTTGGGTAATTTGTGTAACTAGTATACATGTAATTTGGGTATTCATCTTAATTGTGTATTGTGTAGTCATTTGGGCAATTTATGTAATTTGTGTAGTTTGGGTAGATTATGTGTTTGTTTGTGTAGGTGATAAATTTGTGTAGAGAGCAAAAAGTATAAAAAAATGTATCACTCAAAATCTTCCGAAACGTTTTCAAACAGAAAGAGAAAGGTTTTAATTTGAAAGAATCGGCTCAAAAAGAGATGCGTTACAGAAAGAGTTTTTAGGTATTTTTTTTTGTTTAAAATAGATTTTAGGTACTTTTGTTTAAAACATGTTAGTGAAATTATAAAAAATGAAATATTACATACATGTAGTTATCAAACATAAAAAAGGTTGATGATTTTATAAAAGCATGTGGCTAATAAAAGATGGTTTAAAGAATATCTTTTTTTTAAAGTCTAATATAGTGTTTTTGTTAAAAAATATACAGATTTAATAACCATGGCTACGTGTGTGCAATATCGTATACATATACAAAATACATATTATCGTTTTATAAAAAAATACGTTTTTCCTGAGTTAAAATAGAAGGAATATTCATTCTTGATTGAGGAGTCAAAGAAATGTTCATAGGATATAAAAATTCCAGGAATGTTCATGATGTCACACCCCGAAAACCCATAATAATAACCAACAAAAGAATAAAGTTAAACCTTTCGGGTGGTGACAAATGTGGTTAACCAATCACAAAAAAACATTTAATATATCAAAATAAACATATTGAATTAAATATAAGAGTATTACGTGTCAAACGACACTGATATTATTATAAAAACAACTTAGTTCAAACAAACATCTCATTGAAACACCAACACGTCATTCTCTCTCCTCCGTGCGAAACCATCATTTACATGAAAAACATATTAATATAATTTTTGTCAACACGAATTTTGATGAGCCTTCTAATAAAAACAAATTTAGATAAACAATACACATGAATATAATAGTTTACAACTATCATATTCCCAACCAATACCGATCTATACACGGTGCAACACACAAAACCAACATTTTACCTTTTACACAAAATGTGTTAATTGTAACAAGCTAACAGTACAACGCGCATATGACTACCAATTCGATAACTCAAAACGTACCAAACTCAAAATATTCCCACTTTTACCCCCAAATCGAATCGAAGTGGGGTGGGGGGGGGGTGTCACCCCGGTAGATCTACCGATATTTTTGTGTCATTCTTTTTTCTCGGTTAAAAGTTATTTAACCAAAATGATTCATCCCACTATAACACAATTTGTAAAGTATAACGCGTTTTCAAAAATATATATCGATATATATACAATATGATTCTCCCCCCCCCCCCTTCAAAAAAAAACAATTTACAAAACATTTAAAACAAGGGGTATTAAGAGAATAACTCACAATTGAATCTATGAGGTGTCTAAGAAAAACTTGTGTCCTATATTAGTACACGTTCATTAATTTTAAGTCCAGGTTTGAATAATTTTTTGACGAATTTTTTTCTACTAAGTTTCAACCTAAGTGGTTACACAAGCATACAAATACAACATATAGAGTTCCTAACTTGTAATTCTATTTATTAAACAATTAGAAATTAAGAAGGTATAAATTAACCAACAATTGTTTTATTTTATAATTTAATTTAAATATTATTTTATTATACAATTTATAAAAATAGCATTTTAGTTGCTGAATGTTTTGAAAATATAAGTTTTATTTTAGTTACATATATGACATCACTATAATCGGTTTTAGTCGGTTTTGCCGTTTCGTATTTAAAAACGAACCCGATAACTTTTTCGTTAAAACATTGAGTTTTTAAATTGTCAAAAACACTTTTTATATGATTTTAATCAAGTTTTATTAGTTTTTCAATAAAAATGATAGGTTTTTATTTTAGTTACCGTTTTCTTAAAAACGCTAATTTTAACGTTTTCGTGTTGGTTTTCGCGACACGAACCGTGTAGGATCAAGCTTTGCTAACTTGACCTTTTGTTATACTTTAAGATAAATGAAATATAAGAATTTTATGAACTTAGATGAGGTTTTAAAACAGTTCCAAAAACTCATGTCGGTTCACGTTAAAAGTCGAACTTTTCGACTGTTAATGTTACCGACAAGCTATTTAAGTCATATTATCAAAACTAATTCATTTTATACTGCAAGTATACACATAATAAAATATAATCCACCATCACTTGCAAGTTTGATCTTATAGCACACAATGTATTAAACCAAATTTCAATTAAACATGCTCAAGCCGTAACTTCAAATTTCTAACAACACATGAACATGTTATTTCTATAAGGTCAATTGGTGTTTATGCATCAAGTCTTCCAGGTCATAAAAACTTATAGCATGGTCCTATTTTTATCTTATCATCATCATCTAACAATATCATTCTTAACACTTCAAACAATAAAGTTTTCATAATTAGTAACTATGTTATATTCACAAATTTCATTTAATTCAAGCTTCCAAATATAATCATGTATGAATCATGTAAATCTCACTCAACTAGTTTAACAAAGAATCCTAAAAATTCATCATACAACTCGGTCTTAGATTCTAGTCAAACTATAGATAATTTGCACTAAATCAAAAAGTTTCCTTTATTGGTAAGTTTACTAATTAATTCTAGTCTATCTATCATATTAAGAATCATGGCATCCTAGTATTACTAGTAATATTTAATTAATGTATACTCAACGCTTGTCAATACAAGAATATAACTTATTAGTTAATCGTGTTTTTGAACCATATGTGTATTCAAGTCAATCTCTACTAATATAGTCAAATTGTAACATCCGGATTTTGATAAGATTAAGAAATAAAATTTCATTAATTTAATAAAGTGTCATGAGTCGATTTAGCTAAATAAACTAAAAGATGATGGGCTTGGACTTTAAAGATGGAATAAGAGATGGAATGGGCCTTAGGTCCATGGGCTTAAGGGAGTATAAATACCCCTTAAACCCTAAACCTTTTCCATTCTTATCCATCTTTACACCATAGCCTACAACATCAAAAACACACACTAACGCCATCATATATCCCGAGACAATATCCGAAGGTGAAAACCCGAGCTTGTTGGTGCTGGAACGTCATAACGTGCCAAACCTACATCAATACTAGATCGTGTCTGTAGATCGACTCGTTTGAGGTGCGTTAATATCGTGAAATTGTTCGTTTAGGTCCGGATTACGTCTAGAAATCATAGATCTGTTTTAGTATGTTAAAAACGAATCCAGAACAACAAATCCTACTGAAACCCATTAGCGTTTGATAGGTTAATTGCTAACCTAAAAGACCTGTAATATAGATGTTAAATCTCACCCTATAAACACGGATTTCGATGAATGGATGGTTGGGGTTTGTAGGCGAGTTGATTCCGAGTTCATTGATACCTAAATCATGATGTTTCGTTAAGGATCGAATGTTTAATTGCAGATCTGATAAACGTTGACTACATATTGTTCATATCGATTTTGACTTTGACCTCTGAGTCAAAGTCTGGATAAGATTGGTGCAATTCGTTAAGATAAGGTAACGAATTAGTTAACCAATTCGTCAGGACAAGATAACGAATCAGTTTCCCAGTTCGTTATGATCAGATAATGAATCAAGTGATTCGTTACTCACCCAATTCGTTATGTTAAGATAAAGAATCAGGTCACGTCAAGATAAAGAATTAGCTAACGAACTAATCTAATGAATCAGATCAGGTAAGATGACGAATCAGATAACGAATCAGGTGATTCGTTACTCACCAATTCGCTAAGTTCTGATAACGAATTAGACCACGAATCAGGCTACGATCAGATAACGAATTGGGCTTAATTCGCTATAACAAATGAGTTAGAGAATAAAATAATAATTTAAAATCCTAATGGAAAATGTGTTAAGACAGTTAATGAAAACAGGCTTATCCCCCGCAGCTTAACCCCAGCCAGGGGCTCTGCCCCTTGGACCCCGCTAGGGGCTGTCGCTTCTAGAACCCCGCTGTCAGGGGCGCTGCCCCCGAACCCCTGTTTGTTGAGAGTTGTAATTAAACTAGAAATACGATATGGATAGTGATAGTAATTAATAGGCATAATTGTTATACAGTTAGTCGCGCACATCTACAGAAAGGAATAACAATTAATGGTGAACGTAACCGAGTTTAGGTGAGTTTTTAGCCCCATTTCCTTGTTATGTTTTCGAGGCTGTGTGCGTACTTGATGTGATCATTAATATACTCACCTTAAATCGTAAGTGTATGCCATGAATGATTTATATGTTAATTATGTGTATCTTGAATGTGAACAAAAGCTTCTCGGTACGTGAAAGATCGTCAGATATTGCACGTATTTACAAGGGAGGTATGTATGTAATGGATGAATTTGTATGATAGATATATTTACAACATATGAATATGTATGAATGAGTAAAGAATGTATATGTATGTTATGGGTATGTAGCGACAAAATGTAAGAACATGAAGAAGTAAGGGATCATACCCTAATAATATCTGAGATAGAGAAGAAATGGATCAAACCTAACATTATCTTAGATAGAGAAGTTAAGAGGGATCAGACCCTACTAATATCTGAGATAGACAAGAAAGGAATCAGACCCTGATAATATCTGAGATAGACAATGGAAAGAGGGATCAGACCCTAATAATGTATGAGATAGAAAAGGAAGGGATCAGACCCTAATAATATCTTAGATGGAAAGGACAGTAAATATATAGTAAGAAAGTAATAAAGTTTGTACGTATGTATCAAATTATGTAATGAAAGTAAAATAGTAAAGTAATTATTATGTATCTTCGGATGCATAATTGAAGGTAAGTGTACATACTGTATGATATGTGATTAACTAGAACTCACTCAGCGTAGCTGACTTTTAGTATGCACGCAGGTGAGTAGGATGAGAGTGCTGACTTGAGCGGGGACACATGGCGGAAGAATAAGAGTCTGGCATCTAAAGACACAAGTTGTTTTATGTTTAATGTTTTGATTTTGTAAGACATGAATGTTTTAAGACAAGTTATGAATTATTGTGTAATGTTTATGAAAGTTTTATATTCTGCGTAATGTTTTAATTAACTCTGATATTTAGAACTGTGTTTATGAGTAAATCCAACGCCCAAAGTATGGCACCGGTAACAGGGCCTTACAAGTTGGTATCAGAGAAAAGTTCGAGAGATTTAAGCATCCTACATGCTTAGACTCGAACAGAGAATGGGATTTAATTAAGAAAAGAAAGAAGATGCCAGTTCAAGATATCCAT
Organism: Bidens hawaiensis; assembly: GCF_021521415.1. Taxonomy (NCBI): domain Eukaryota; kingdom Viridiplantae; phylum Streptophyta; class Magnoliopsida; order Asterales; family Asteraceae; genus Bidens; species Bidens hawaiensis. The sequence continues at coordinate 42,288 of NW_027494665.1, read as the reverse complement.
GTGTCACTCAAGCAAGCTCAGTAACGGTAAAGTGTATGGTTAAACAATGAATGTTGATGTTAGGTCAACTGCTAAAGAAAGGATATGTTTATGTTAGGGATAGGATTTCTTGGTTGTTTAATTTATTAATAATTTAAGAGTAGAACCAACACAAATAGACTCATAAGGGGAAGTTTATAGGACACAAAAAGTAAAGTGATCAGCTAATCACAGCTAGCCACTGTTATTACATGTTCGCATTACTATCCTTGTACTAAATAGTTCCTTGAGTGATGACGTTTATGTTTTCCCTTCCATAATACGATGGTTGGATCTAGGGAAGTTGTTGGAGCAGGAGGCCGCACTGGACGTCGTGGAAGGCCTCGTCGTGTCCGAAAGCCTTCGGTAGAAACAGCTTCCAACACAGGGGATGAAGGAAGCGCAGCTGGACGAAACCCAAACAACAACGAAGGGTTTCAACTTGACCATGCAATTCAAGCAGCTATTGTTCAAGCTGTAGCCACAGCTATGAAGAACTTGAATCCTGAAAGGTCTGCTGGAGGCCGTGGAAGAACTGCTGAAAGGGCAGGAGGAGATGGTAAAAAAGATGATGAAAGGGAGATAGAGGCCTCGAGTGTGGTTAAATCTGTGAAAGTTGATGATATGAGGAAAGGCTCTGGTGGGTGCAACTACAAGGAATTTAAAGGTTGCGACCCGCCGAAGCTGCTGGGTTTGGGAGACGAAATCTCTACTCTCCAATAGATAACCACTATGGACAAGGTTATCCGCGTTAGCGAGTGCCGTCCCGATCAAGCTGTGGGATATGCCACCCAACCATTTGGTGATGAGGCAATGTATTGGTGGGAATCGATTGAGCAGAGGAAGAGTCCATAGGAGATCAAGGCAATGAAGTGGGAGGATCTGAAAGAGTTAGTTATGAAGAGGTTCTGCGCTGACGCCAAAGTTGAGAGGGCATAGATGAAGTTACTGATCCTGAAAGTTGGAACAATGACACATCGTGAGTATACCACAGATTTCAACCGAATGTATAGGTTGGTACCCGGTATGGTTAACACTGAGGCTAAGAGAATCAAGTGCTATGTGAGGGGATTGCCACAGAAGGTTTGCACGTTGGTTAGGGCAAATAAACCTGCTACTTTTGACTCTGCTGTCTAACTCGCAGAGATGGTTTATGAAGACCTGGCTGTGGATGATGTTGGGGAAGAAGAAGAGAAGAAAGATAAGAAGTGGGTCAATCATGCTAAGCGACCCGGTACTCAGTTATGGAACTCCAATGATAAGAAGCAGAAAGTGTGGGAGAAGAGATCGTGCAAGACGTGTGGAAAGATGCACGGAGGTGAGTATAAGTGTGATAAGGCTTATGGTGGGGAATGCAGGCTGGGATCGAATTCCTGTTATAAGTGTGGAAAGGTGGGGAATTATGCTCCCGATTGTACTGCAAAACCCACATGCTACAAGTGCAGTAAGTCGGGCCATTTTGCCAAGGAATGCACCGATGGTGGAGCGGAGGGAGTGGAAAGAATGATGCCGATCAGACTAGGCCGAGGACCAAAGCTTACATGTTAACCCAGGAACAAGCCAAGCATATTCCAGATGTTATCACATGTAAGTTTCTAGTAAACGGTATATCTGCTTTAGTATTATTTGATTCGGGTGCGAACAAAAGGGTCAGTCCCGAATATTAATCGCTCACACTCACAATAAAGTCATAACCCACACAATAAATGTGTCGACAAGAAGGTTAATGACGGTTGCTAATTTGGGTAAGAAATCTGATTGTTAACGGCGGAATCAGAAACAAACAAAGTAGTTGCTTAGGGATTAATAAATGTTGCAAACACAAACAATCACTCAAAAGATTTCCATATATAGAATATATTCATACAAATTTTAATCGATTAGGGTTTTTTGTATGGAATGTATTGTCCGTACTAATCCTATGACAGCCGTCACACTCAATCAGGAATATTATTTTAGGTCTAAAAAGTGTAAAGTCTGCCAAAAATCCGTGTCTCTTGTCTGTCGAGGCGTGCCCTAAATTATTCTATTAATAGGCCTGCCACCACCTGACAGCCCTCATTCCTTCTAGAAACCCTAATGATTGGTACATAATCAAATTACATATTCAAAACTATACTAAGTGTAAAAACAGGTCTTCCGAGTAGACTTTATGACATTTGTCTTCTCCAAGTAAGCTTCGTGCCTTTTGTCTTTTACAATTAGACCTGGTAACCTTGAAGTGTGCTGGTGAACAGTTCTCCGGGTAGACATTACTTAGAGTATTTTCCAAAGAAAATACTCACCTAGCAGACTTCAATCTTCTTGACCATAGCATACTTTGCCCGATATGGTCCTACGAGCAAAGTGTTCTTCTTGAGTCCTTTCAACCCTTTGTTAGAAGATAACTTATTAAGCAAACCATAGTGTGCTAGCAACACTGTTTGAACTCTACTTGTAGCACTGTAGCCTGCTCGGGGTTGAACCTTGCTACCTTGCTAGTGAAATTACTTAGAATATTCCTTGATCACTTTCAACAAGCATGCTCAGACTACTGTTTATTAATCAAACCCTGTTAGATCTTCCAAATACTTGGTTCAGAAGCTTGGTTTAGCAAAGAGTTTGCTAGTTAGAAAACTATGCTCGGCTTGAAGAACACCTTTGCTAGATGAAGTTAACCCTGCTCCGATGAACACTTAAGAAGACTTCATGAAGATAATCTTGCCCGATAGGCTAGATACCTTGCTAGGACAAATAAAACCATGCTCGGAAGTTCAAGTGTGCTTAGTTTTCCATACTTAGCGATTTCTGAGGAAGTTGAGAAGATTCCAATCTTCCTTAGACTTCTATAAGTCATTTTCGGTCAAATTCTTGACTCAACAATCTACCCCTAGATCAGAACACCCCAGTTGTCCCAAAACACATCTAAGGTTACTTACACTTTGTCAAAATACACATCAAATCAAAATCAAATTACATATTACATATCAAAGTCAAATGGTTACATAGTTGAAAATTTGTCCATTGGACATTACAAAGCAAACCCTATTCTAAGAATCATCTTCTTCGTGAATTAAGGGCTGCTTGTCTTCTTCCAACTTGTCGTCTTCGTCATTCTTGATAATCCCCAATATCAGTCCATCTGAGTTGCGAAGAATGTAGTGGTCTTCTCTGCTGTTGTAGTTCACTTGAGTGATTCTACCATTCTTCTGCACCTCATAATTGGGTCTTATCATGCGCCTTCTCATGCTGATTCAGGTATTCATGTTGGACAAGGGATCGTTGTTTCTGACTTTTGAAAGATAATCATATTCTGCATCCCTTATCTTCCTCATACGTGTCAATCTTCTGGTCCTCTCATGTTTGGTCAATTCCCATTTCTTCTTTTGATTCAGTAGAGGAAATCCCTTCTCAGCTTCACTTTTCAGGTGTTTTGACAATTCATTATGTTGTCTACCGGCCAACTTTCTGGTATCATGATAGTCATACAATTCAAGACTGGCCATTTTCTCCAACTGCTCTCTTGTGTATTAAGCAAAATCATATTTAAAGATTATATCTCTCAATTGTCTGCTCTGCATAATTACTTTCAAGGATTGAGAGACTGAGTCGTAATGGAGTATCATGGGTAGATCCACATTTGATTGTGGTCTTGTTTCTCTTTGGATTCCGGATCTACTTGACTCACCCCTGCTTGTTGAGGTGTATCTTCTTGAAGCAGAGGGCCTAGTTGGAATTGAGTTAATCGGTTTAGTAGGCCCCATGACTCCAAACGTTTTCTTGTACATTGCAACAATCCTCTCAGCAGGAAAATTTATCAACTCAACAAGGTTTTCTCCACCCTCTCTGAACAACTTTCCAATCATTTCCATTATCCTTTAATCATGAAGTTGTCTAGCCGGTACAAATCTTCCTCCCACAAAACTTCTTGGATTCACATCCTCTAACAACACTTTCTCGCATTCTGCTTTTTGTTCATAGAAAAGTTGTTTGAGCTGTGCTTTACCCAAGTTGTCAAAAACTTTTTCATTCATTCCCTTTTGCTTTACCATCACATCTCTCAAAACTTGAATCATTTAATCATTCTCCCATGGATCTGTGGGTTCATCCACTTGTTCTTCCTTTATTTCCACTGGGATTGAGGTATCTTGTGTTTCAACTCTTTTAGATTCATTCTCAGCTTTTTGTTTCTCTCTTAATGTCATGATCCTCCTTTTCTTGAGAGGAGGTTTAGATTCAGATTGAACTTCCCTTGCTTGTGTAGCAGATGGCTCAAGTTGATCCCTTTTTGACTTATCTTTCTTTTTGAGCCTGTTATAATGAGATTCAATAGCAGCTTTTGACAAGCTTTTCACCAATTCTGGTGCCATACCCATATGCATCAAATACCCACACTTGCCTGCAAACTTCTTTCTCAAAGCTTCAATCCTTTCAGTTTGAGCTGCTTCTTTTGCAAATCTTCCTTTTTCTTTTCTCTCAACATCTTCCTTTGTTTCAAGATATTCTTCTCTTAGTTTCTCAAATTTAAAATGAGTCAAATCTTTTTCAGAGAAACCATGGTGTCTCAGATATTCTCTAAATTTTTGACTATCTCTGTTTTTCTTTTGCATTTGTTTCTTGATGATATCCCTCTCTCTGTCCAATATTCTATGTAGCTCATCATCAGTTAGAGAGGCAAGATCTTCAAATTTGAAACCATGACTCATCAACTTTATCACCAAAGGATTTTTTTTTTTAGCCTCATTCAAGCTTTGTTGAATGTTTGCCCTTTGATCATTTGTCATTTCTACTTGAGGGGACAAAATATCAACTTTTTTAGCTGTATTTCCCTGATCATTATAATCACTTTCATCTTCAGTTGAATCTTCTTTCTCAATTGAATCATTTACTGCATCAATCTTCTCATCATCAGTTTTTGGCATATCTGCAGCTGGAACATTTGGAACACCTTGAGCTACTTCTTCTGGCCTCAATGTTTGAATAGGAACTGGCCTTAAAGGGCTTTCTTTATCATCAGGTGTTTCAACAAAATATTTGTTCTTTTCATCCCACTTTCTCTTTTTAGTAGATCTTTCTTTCTTAGCTCGTTCGCTGGTTTCCTCTTTCTCATGTACATCTTTGCAAATCTATTAGCCTTTTCAGCAAACAGTTCATGTAACTTTGAGATCCTTTCTTTCATTTCATCAATTGTTTCACCAGTTTTCCTCTCAGGTTCCTTTTGAGGTTCTTTTTCAGGTTGATCCATAGATTGACTAAACATGCTCACCACTATAGCCAATGAATTATCCACTTCTTAAGCCTTTTTCAGATTGATCAAGGTCTCAATCACCACTTGATCATCAACCTCTTCTTTAGTAACTACTTTGGAAATATTGGCTTGATCAAGTAGGTTCTCCTGCTCTGCCAACTCCTCTACTGATAGGGAAACTTTCTCAAGTCTCCTGGCAGCAGCAGTGCTTTTATCTTCTTCATCTTCCTCTTCAACACTTGCCTTAATAGGCTCTTCCTCCTCCTTATCCTCATCAACTACAGCTTTTCCTTTATCCAATCTTCTTTTCTTATCACTTTCAGTTTCTGAGGGAAACTCATCAATGTCTTTCTCCAACTCATCCATCTCAGCATCTTGCTCTACCCTCTTGGAACTTATTTGATCTGTTTCTGGTTCTGTGAGTACAAGCTCCTCAGTAGCAGCACCTTCATCTATCACAACATATGTCTGCACATCAGTTGCAGTCAGAGCATCTGTTAGAATATCAGTTGGTATGTCGGTAGTAACATCAGTAGTTGCTACATTGTCATCCATTAAAGTTTCAACATCTTCCTCAACACCTTTTTCGTTTCTTAACACATCATCCTCATCTCTTTCAACAATATTCAAAACTTCATCATTCATATCATAATTTTGCTCATCACCCCCATATTTATCAGCTTCAAAGTCTTCATCAAATATCATTCTTGCACCACTGTCCTCATCATCACTCTCATCATAAGCATTCAAGATACTTGTCAAACCATCTGTATCTACAGTTTTCACCCATGTTTCCACATTCTCCTCATTGTATGCTCCAGTTGCCTCATCATATGTAATATTCTCCCCCTGTTTTGGGGAAGTTGAGGTCTTCTCAACCTCCTGCTCCAAGGTTTGAATTCAAGAATGTGCCTGGGCCAACTGAGCTTTCAACTCCTCATTCCCGTGCCTTAACTCATCATTTTCTCTCCTCAACCCCTCAACTTCTATTATCATGTCAAAATTTCTTTTGTAAAGATTGGAAATATGGGGAGGGGTAGTAGGTGGTGTGGTAGGAAATGGTTCTTATAAAGGATTTATGGTTTGGGTCAGGGGTGGGGATGTAATAGGTGTGGATGTAAATGTATGTAAATGTGTGGGTAGGGTTTCTGGGATATATGGTTCATGGGTAGGCTGAGATTGTATATTGGGTTCAGTAAAAGGTTGGGTTGTGGTTTGAGGTGGGGTTTGGTGTAAGTTTTCGGGTGGGCTTTGGGTTAAGGTCGGTGGTGTTTGAATTGGTGGGGATTGGGTTGTTTGGTCATTTGGTGATGGTGGGTATGGTGGTGTGTGTGGTGGTGTGGCTATAGGTGTGGTTGGTGGTGTTGGTATGGGTTGGAACTCCCCCAGAGGTTGTACTGTATCATCAAAATTAGCTTCACCTCCTCCTTCATTACCATCATCATTATCATCATGACCTGAAACATCGTTTTCATCCTCACTCTCACCATCCTCTGCATCCTCCTTTGAGATTAACTCAGGATTAGGAACAACCTCAAAATCTTCAATTAATAACCAATGTGCAATTTCAAATACTTCCTTAGTGTTGAACCTGCTTGTGCTTCCCGAATTTTCAATCCGTTTATAGGTGTTTGGATTTTGCAGCACAAGTGTTGTACCAATAGTGGGCAATCCTTCTAACTCTTGATTAAAAATAATCTGTAGAAACCAGGGATAGGCCAAACACTTCTTATTGTTCGTTTTCTTCAAGTTGCTCACTAGTCCATCAAAGATCATTTTGGAAAAGTTGAATGGTTGATTGGCAACTGTGGCGTTGGCCAGATCCCGACTCATCAGAGTCCATGAGCCTTTTCTAGGGGCAAAGCCCTGAATAATGTGGTGTATCAAGAATCTGTATAAGATGGGAAACATTCCCTTTTGGAATTTTCCTTCGTGCACCATCCCCTGATAACCCATTGTTTGAACAAACACCTTGAGTAGATGTTCTGTTGTGAGGTGAATAGGGTTGGGATTATCATCATTTAATTGCAAACATCTTCTTATCACCCCTTCTGTTATACGTATCTCCTGGTTAGCAACTGTGGCATCTATCCTTCTTCTATTAACATCGTCATAAAGCCTCTCTTACCGCCAAAAATCAAGCAAGTGATTCCTGTATATCACAGGACACTCTGTTAAAGTGAAACTTATATTTGATCTCTAAAGCCATCCTATCATTAGAGCAACATCTTCGTTATCAGGAATGATTTGTAACAGAGCGCACGTATTGTGCTTATGCTCAAAAGGATAGGCCGGTTGATCATCATCCGCCATATATGAACACATAAACAAACATATTCAAAACAGAAATTAGTCCTAAAGTTCACAGCTTTAAGTAATTACAAGTTATAATTTTGAAGAAGAATAAAAGAAATTTCATTAAGAACCTGATCTTCGACAAGTTTATAACCTATGCACAAAACAGAGAGTTAGTAATCATTAATAATCAATGCCCATTATCACGTAATCGTGGTCAGAAAACACTTAATTGATGCTTACCTAGTCGGATTGTGAGGGCTGACAAATTAGGGTTAGGATTATTGATGAATGCGATAAGTCGGTTTGTCTTTCTGAAACGAGAGGGAAAGTGGAAGGAGAGAGAGAAATGAAGTGTGAAAAATTTCTCTAACTCCCTCTCTTATACCCTTTTAAAAGTGGGTTTTAAATGTTTTTTGTCGTTTAGTGAGTTAATAGCTGTCATACAATAACATTATCCATTAAAAATATTAACACTTAAAACATTACTCGATAAATCACATATAGCAAACCTTTCTCGGAAAAGTCAGTTTTTACAAAGCTTGCTAGGTATATTTCACTTTCACAAAACTTGCTCGTTTCAGAGTTAGTACAGAACATAGTAATTAGAAATAAGTCTAAGTAAAATGAAGGAAGCTTACTCGAAATACAAGATTGCTCGAGAACTAAATCACAAGTTAAGTAATCAACTATAAAATATCAAGAATGCAACCTTGCTAGGAATCAATTAAGATACCCAAATAAATGACATATTTCTAATTACTAACCTTACTCGAATAACTCAACCTATCACTAACCTTACACGAAAATGTATAAACAGTTAGCAAATAATCAGTCAAGTAAACTGTTACACATAGTGTGCCCAAGGTACTGTTCAACAAGAAAAGTGTGCTAGAGTTGAGTTCTAGTCACAAAGTGTACTCTTAGAAAAAGTTTGAATAATTACCGAGTATGTTAAGAGAACACTTGAGGATTTCAAAGTGTGCTCGAAACATAAAGTGTGCCTGGGAAACTAGGTTTGCCCGAAAAAACTTGTAATTTCAAAGAAACATATTCATATTCACATAATCATTAAGTGTGCTAGAATTTAAAGTTCACTCGAAGACAAATTCAAACACACTTAAAATCACAAAGCTTGCTAGAATTAATTCAAACAGTCAGCAATCACATAAGTGTGCAAGATTGTTTAAAAACATTAAAGCTTGCTGGAAGTAACATTCATTCATAAAGCTTGCTCGACTGACTAACAACCTATAGATTAGTTAAGGTTGCTAGAAAGTTTAAAGATCACAAAGCTTGCTCATGAATAGTAACATATCAAATAGCTTACTAGTAAACAGTTGTAATTCTAAACAAATTGGTAAGGTCTGCTAGGCAATACAAACTAAATAAAAGCTTGCTAGAATCATCATACTCAGCATTTAAGATGCAAAGCTTGCTAGAAACAAGTCAAAAATCTTACAAAATCGTTAAGCGTGCTAGAAAAATTTGAACTTGTTAAAGCTTGCTGGAAAGCTTATTCACATAATCAGATATCAAGCCTGCTCAGAAGAGTGAAATTTCAGATAAAATAGTAAAATCTACCTGAAAAGTATAAAAACTTTAAAGTATGCTCGATAAATATCAACTTAGACTAAAACATCTAAGTATGCTCAGAAAGGTTTTAAAACATCAAACCTTACCCGAAACTACATATTCAACCTTTTTGGAGGTAAAATGCAACACTTTTTGACTTAAACCAAATATCAACCATATTTTTCATTAAAGATCATTGTGTAAGAGCAAATGGTGCATTTAGAGATCAAATTTCACTTATATTTCCTTTCAAAACAGTTTCTTTCATTGTCTGAAAAGATCTCAAGTATGGGATCATATTGACTAATTAGCTTTCTCAATACTTCATTCTCTGCATTATTGTGACAGTATAGACAGGTTAACAGCAGGTCTAGACTTAGCATGAATTTCATTTCTTTGGTGATATGATTAATGTTCAATTAAGATGCATAATACTTAATGGATAACACTTATTGTTTTCTGATGCTCCATATCTATTCTCAAGTACCAACGGGCTCGTGTATGACTGGATAATCACTTTTCTGCCTATCATTTGGAAAGATTTATCTTTAAACATGCATTGACAACAATGTAACTCCATATAAGGCTTAGTAGTTTCTTTATGTTTATATCACCTTAGATTTTACACATCATGGGAAAGCAACCAAACATGTTAATGACTGTACTAAGTGCCTTTTTAGCCTATTCAATCCATATGATTAGCTAAGTAGTCAATGTACTATCATTTCCCATTTTAACAGATTCAATCACCCCAAGTACTCTTAGCTTCCAGGTTAATGGCTATCCTATCTGTCTACAGGTAGTCAGCAGGACCAAACATATAAATAAATACATGTCCTGTTGGCTTAGAGTCTATGGCATAATTTTAAGAGAAAGAATAAATTACTATTGCCCCAAATGCATTCAGTCTTTGGACTAATGACTACCCTTTCAAATCTACAAGTAGATGACAGGACCAAACATATACAAGTATATGCTCCTCAGACTTGGGCAAATGACATAATTTTCAGCAAAAGTAATTCTTTTGAGGCTTTTCTTTAAAACCTTATTTTAAGCTTCTGTAAAGCTTGAACTGAATAGTATTATCATATCTCAACACCATTAATAATTTGCTCATGTTTTGATCAAAATTATGTTATTATGCAAAATTCATTTGAGCATTCAATTTTGACATAAAGACACATTTTGACACAAACACTTGTAACATATTCAAATCTTAATCATCAATAACATTATCATAACAAACAGACATTACTAAGATGCATAGTCTATCCTATCCTAATAACATCATCTGATCAGATCACACACATATTCAAAAATTTAATAAAGATATCAGATAAGCATGCACGATCAATTATAACAATTTAAAATACTCATCATGAATCCTACAAGTCAACTGATAAACAAGCAAAAGCCTCAATGATACCCAATTTGCACAGATAGTCAATTAAGCACATATCGGTTAACATCAACAGTATCATATTCAAACACATCCACACAGACAACATTCACTTAAGACTTTGAAAAGATAGTCAGTTTGCTCAACAAGCACACATCATAAATTAGACTTCATTAGAGTTGATCATTCCAGGGCTTTTAGAAGAAAGTTGAACTGATTCTATCAAGTGGTTTTGTATAGGCTAGCCAAATTATCACTTGTGTCAACCCTTTTTACTTCTATTAACCCTTTTTCACTACATTCTCTTATGAAGTGATTTCTGATTTCAATGTGCTTAGTCTTGGAATGTTGCACATGATTCTTAACAATAAAAGATGCAGTAGTATTATCAATGTAAATAGGGGTGCTTAGAAAATTCAGACCATAATCCAGCATTTGGTTCTGAATCCAGAGGACTTGTGCACAGTAGGCAGATGCAACAATGTATTCAGCTTCTGCAGTAGAGATTGACACTGTGGTCTGCTTCTTGCATTGCCATGACACCAATCTATCACCCAAAAATTGACACCCTCCTGAAGTGGACTTCATGCTCATATTGCAGCCATCAAAGTCACTATCTGTGTAGGCAATTATTTCAAATGACTGGTTCTTTGGATACCAAATTTCCAAATCTGGTCTTCCCTTCAATTATCTAAAGATCCTCTTGACTGCATTCATGTGAGAAACCTTAGGACTTGACTGGAATCTTGGATAGACACACACCGCAAACATGATATCAGGCCTTGAAGCAGTCAGATACATTAGTGATCCAATTTTTGATCTGTATTCGTGCTCATCCACTGGCTCCCCCTTTTCAACAGCTACCATCTTTTATTTTGTATCCATAGGAGTTGAAGCTGTCTTAAGATCATTGCACTTGAATTTGTCTATTATGTCTTGCACATACTTAGACTGGTAGATGAATATCCCATAAGCCTTCTGCTGAACTTGCAATCCAAGGAAGAAGTTCATTTCTCCCATTGAGCTCATACTATACTTGGATGGTATTACCTCTTCAAACTCCATACACATCTGTTCATTGGTTGACCCAAAAATAATGTCATCCACATAGACTTGCAACAACAGTAAATCTCTTCCTTTCTTCTTGTAAAAGAGGGTATTGTCAATAGCTCCCATTTAGAAACCATTTTCAAGTAGGTGATTTGACAGTTCATCATACCAAGCTCTAAGAGCCTGAGGAAGTCCATACATGGCTTTGTTTAGCTTATACACTATGTTAGGATAAATAGGATCCACAAAACATGGTGGTTGAGAAAAATACACCTCTTCTTCTATCTTTCCATTCAGGAATGCAGATTTGACATCAAGTTGGAATACCCTTATATTCTTTGAGGCAGCATAAGCTAAGAAAATTCTACTTACTTCAAGTCTTGCAACTGGTACAAAGACTTCCTCAAAGTCAATCCCTTCTTCTTGTAGGCATCCCAAAGCCACAAGTCTAGCTTTGTTCTTAATCACAATTCCCCTTTATCCCTTTTATTCTTGAAAACCCATTTGGTTCCAATTGCATATCTGTTTCTTGGCCTGTATACAAGTTCCCAAACCTGTGGATATCTGAATTGAGCCAACTCCTCTTGCATTGCTTCTACCCAACTGTTTTCCTTTAGAGCTTGAACAACGTTCTTTGGTTCTATTTGGGATAGAAAGCAGGAGTACAAACAAATGTTTGCAGATTCAGAATGGCTTCTTGTAACTCTCTCATATATATTTCCAATGATGTGTTCAGAAGGATGATTCTTTTCAACATAAGGGGTTTGAACTATCATATCTGTAGACACAGTAGGGTCAAGATTTGATTCATTGAGATCTGGTTCTTCAATGACCAAATCAGTGTTGCATTATCAACTTCAGGTGCTTCCTCATTGTTTTGTCCTGAGGTAGATGCACCATTGTTTCCTAAATTCAATCTTTCAAATAAATCTTAAAACCTTTCCCCTGTTGCAGTTTCTTCTTCTCCAGTTTGGTTGCTTGGATCTTCCCCATTTCGAACCTGATCATTCTGCACTTCTTGATTGTCTTGATTATTATCTGCTTGATCTTTTTCTAGACTTTGATTGTTCTCTTGATCATTGTCTTGAACTTTCTCAACATTTTCACTTGAGGGATCCTTTATGAATGTATATTCACTTTCTTTACTTGCAACCTTTTTCCACAACTTTTCCAAATCCAATGTTTTCTGATTTGACTCTTCAATCACACTGGTTTTATAAAATGATTCATCAAAATCTTCATGTTAGATCTTGAAATACTTGATCAATTTCTCTAAGTCAAACAGCCAGGCAGCACAATCAACTGTGTTGAATTGATTTTCATTGAAGACTACATCAGATGATTCAATAACACTCAAGTGATCTTTCACATATACTTTGTAGGCCTTTGAGTGTGTAGAGTAGCCAACAAAGAAATAGTCTAAGGATTTTGCTTGAAACTTGTTCAAGTAATCCTTGGTGTTCAAAATAGAACATTTGCATCCAAATGGCTGGAGAAACTTGATGTAGGGCTTTCTATTAAAGAGGATTTCATAGGGAGTCTTGCTGTGACTTTTGTTAAGAAGTACCCTGTTCTGAACATAGCAGGCTGTGTTAATAGCTTCTGCCTAAAAGGTGACAGACAGATAAGCATCAGCTAGCATGGTTCTTGCAGCTTCAATGAGTGTTCTGTTTCTCATCTCTGCAACACCATTCTGCTCAAGAGTTCTAGGAGCTGAGAATTGTTGAAGTATTCCTTTTTTGTTGCAAAATTCTTCAATAACTCCATTTTGAACTCAGTACCATTGACACTTCTCATCACTTTAACCCTTTTATCCAGTTGATTCTCAATCCTTGTTACACAATTCATAATTAACTCAGCAGCCTCATCCTTTGTACTTAGGAAATAAACCCAAGTATATCTTGAGAAATCATCAATGATCACAAGACAGTATCTTTCTTCCCAATGCTTGGTACACTCACAGGACCAAAGAGATCCATGTGAAGCATTTCAAGCAATTGATCAATTGAGTTGATGAGTTTAGTTTTGTGAGAAGACTTGTGCTGCTTTCTCTTTTGACATGAGACACATTTTTCATCCAACTTGAACAATCTAGTAGGTAATCCAATGACATGCTCACCCTTGACTAGTCTGTTCATATTCTTGAGATTGACATGACACAGCTTTCTATGCCACAATTTTGACTCATTTTCAGTGGCTTTAGAAACAAAACATGTACCACCCCTTGAAACAGCATCCTTCATGTTAAGTTCATACAAATTCCCATTGCTTGGGGCCATCATCATGAGCATATCAGGTGGGATAACATATTCAGGTCTTAAGATGAAACAATGTGAGTCATCAAAACCAACTTTATAACCCTTATCACACATCTGTGATATGCTCAAATGGTTATACTGTAGACCATCCACATAGAAGACATTGTCAAATGTGACTTTACCATTTATCAAGATACCCTTTCCAACAATTTTACCTCCATTCTCATCACAGCCAAATGCCACTGGACCCTCAAACTTCTCTTCATTGTTAACAAGTGACCTCTTGTCACAGATCATGTGCCTAGAACATCCACTATCCATATACCATACTTCATTCAATGGAGTGGACTGTTCCTACACATTACAAAGAGAGTGATTAGTTAGATGATGAAGTGCAAGCTATCTCAACTTGCAAATCATCATAATCATTTTCAGTAGCAGCATTGGGTGTGAGTGTTACGGGTTCAGGATCTTCATGGGTAACTTCAATGCTATCTGAATTATTTGTTTTATATCCACATTCTCTTGGAGTTTTCACAAATGAAATTGTGCTTTCGCAATCAACCACAACACTGTCACATTCTTGAACAACATAGTCTTTCTTGCTTGAATAATCTCTAACATCAACAATCTTCTCCTCCATAGCTTCAATCTTAGGTTCCCAAAGAAATTCTTGAGGTTCATAACCATATTTCAACAAAAAATTTTCATCACCAGTTAGTTCAGTTGGTTTCTTTCTAGGAAAGACACCTTTGTTTCTTATCATTTCATTTCTTGGTGATCCTTGTGAATCATCAGACTTAACTGATTTTGTGTCTTGATTGGGGATAATTCTCAAAGGTTGAAAGTTCTTTTTCACAATAGGTTCTGATTTCTTGGGAGATCTGCTTCTTGTTACCTACTCAGCCACATGTTTCTTTGGTTTCATCTCAACTTTCCTTTTCTTATTATTAACCTTCTCTGCAGACTTCTGATCATTTTCACTCATAGTATCCTTTCCATTCACCTTTCCTTTTCCCAAGTATTCATCATACTTCATGTTTATAAAGTACAAAGTTTTGACCAAACTTTGTCTCATTGGGAACATGAAAAGGAGTAAAATTGAATCTTTCATTACAAGAATCAGTGTGATGGCCATATTTATCACATTTCTTGCACCATACTTTTCCTTTGAATCTTTCATGATCACTTCCCTTTTTGAATCTCTCACTTGGTCTAGGTGGTTTGACAACAAGTGACTTCTGAGTCTTTAGACCATCAAAGTCAATTAAAAAGGAACAAACTCTTCAATCTTAATATCTTGTCTTTCGATCTTGCTCTTAACAAAGATGATTTTCTTCACACTCATAGGCTCTTCATCTAGGCTTCCTTTATGCCTTGACTGCTTCTTCTCATATTTTTCCATGGTTTCAACTTCCCCAATATCAAACACTTCATGGCTTGAGAAAACTGGGTAAACTGGAATGAAGTTGTCACCAACAAATATTTCAGTGACCTTTTTCTTGTTGTTGTCACTAATTCTTTGCATAGCAGCCTTGCTTGGTGGCCTTACAGCATTATAGCTCACTTTGATCTTTCACATATGTCAAAAGACAAATGTTCCCTTTTAATATTTTCATTGTCTTGATCATCTTTGGAGTCCATTTGGGTAGTTGAGGCAGCTTGTCTATTGATTCAACTTTCTTCTGTCTCCTGCCCCTTTTAGCATGTTGAATTTCTTCATCAGTGATCTGATCACTCAAGTCACTTAAGTCATCCATATTCAGATCATCAGAATTAAAGTCATCCTCAGAGACTTGCACTCCTATTGACTTGTCCTCTCTTACATATTCTCTTACTACAAACTCTCCCTCTTCACTTACTTCAACTTTCTTGTAAAGATCAACAATTTCTTATTTGTCTTGAAAAACATCTCTAAATTGTTGAAGATATCCATCCCTCTTTTCTTTGTCGACCTTGGGCAAAAAGTTGTTATTGAATGGTGGTGGAACGGCTTTGTATTTATCTTTCTCCTTTACTTGGTTCAAGATACCACAAATGTTTCCTATGGAAACCAAGTTCTTTAGAAATTCATTCACAACTTGTAACTTTGTGTTCGGCATATTCTCTTCAATAATCATCTTATTCAAGCCATCTATCTCAGTGATGTATCTCTGCTGAGCTCTATAGCTACACACACAATCATCTTCTAAACATATGATTTTCTCTTCATTTATTACATCACTTGCTTCATACCCATTAATGAAGATTTGTTTTCTGAAACACTCACCCTATAGCTTGCCTACTTTTATAGTTAAAGCATTAATTGTTTCATGTAAATCAGTTTTAGGGGTTGAGTGTACCTGAGAAGATGATGTTCCAGCCTCATTCTCAATCTTTGCCATAAAAGCAACATTAGCCTTTGTGATGTCATCTGCATGATAACTCCAATAAAAATTTCCTTCATGTTGTGCAGCAACAGCTACATTCCCTTGATTTCTTGGTTGATTTTGATTGTTTCTATTGGGGTTAATTGAAGAAGTTTGAGGGTATTGGTTTCTTTGGTAGTTTTGATTATGAGGCACAACTTGTTGATTATTAATTTGGGGCTGTTGATAGTTTTTGAAGTTGGAATTGTTGTTGTTGAAGTTGTTGTTTCTTGGCTGGTTCTGTTGGTAATTCTGCTGGTATTGTAGCTGATTTCTAGGCTATTGGTTTTGGAACTGATTTATCTGAAAATTTCTAGGCTGGTTGCATTCTCTGGTGTTCAAATCAACCTAGGCTGGTTGCAATCTCTAGCAAAGTGTACCACTCATTCGGCATTGAGTTCAGCAACTTGGTGTTCAAATCAAAATCTGTCATCACATAGTCAGTTGTTCTTAGGTCATTCACTATAGCCAGAAATCTATCAAGGATTGTTTTCAATCTTTCTCCATCCTTGTACTTGAATCTCTCAAGCTGTTGCTTGAGCCTTTGTTTCTTGATGTTCTTCAGCTCAGTGTTCCCCTCGAACATCTCAAGCAATGCATCATATATAGCCTTAGATGTAGTGTGATGTGCAACCTTGGTCAGGTTTTCCCAA
Organism: Bidens hawaiensis; assembly: GCF_021521415.1. Lineage (NCBI taxonomy): Eukaryota > Viridiplantae > Streptophyta > Magnoliopsida > Asterales > Asteraceae > Bidens > Bidens hawaiensis. The sequence continues at coordinate 25,405 of NW_027494665.1, read as the reverse complement.
GACAGTTCTAGCTTAATCATGGCTAAGGCCCTGTCGTCCACTTTCCTCATCCTATCTCACACAGTAGCAGTAGAACTTGCACCATCATTCAGCTTGTGGACCATTTTTGATTGAGTTCCACAAGTCTACATCGTTATAGCACACAACAGCTTCGAACAAGACCTTCCATTTGGTAAAGTTTTCCTGTCCGTACAGTATAGGAATCTTATTAGTGGAAACTTAATGCTCTTCTAAACGAGACATTTTGGTATTTTGAAAAGTAGAAACAGTGAATTAGTGAAAACAGAGTAAAAATCGAATTTTGAAAATAATTAGATCTGAGACTCAAATATTCAGATCAGATGTATCTGGTTCGATTAGAGCAAGATTAAGTAATAAAGATGCAAACTTTAATCAAAATCAGTAAAAGAAAACACCGGTAATTTGTAGATCTACAAGAGAATGAAGAACAGAGCAGCTGACGTCATACTTCAATGGAGCAGTGTTCTGCATACGTCATCTTTCTTCTTCAGATCTGCAAACAGCAACAATTTCTTCACCCGACCAGCAACAAATTTGCTCTGATACCACTTGTCGGTCCTAGATATTGATCGCTCACACTCACAATAAAGTTATAACCCACACAATAAACATGTCGACAAGAAGGTTAATGACGGTTGCTAATTTGGGTAAGAAATTTGTTTGTTAACGGCGGAATCAGAAACAAACAGAGTTGTTGCTTAGGGATTAATAAATGTAGCAAACACAAAGAATCACTCAAAATATTTCCATTTATAGAATAGATTCATACAAATGTTAATCGATTAGGGTTTCTTGTAAGGAATGTATTGTCCGTACTATTCCTATGACAGCCGTCACACTCAATCAGGATTATTCTTTTAGGTCTAAAAAGAGTAATGTTTACCAAAAATCTTTGTCTCTTGTCTGTCGAGGCATGCCCTAAATTATTCTATTTATTGGTCTGCCACCACCTGATAGCTGTCATTCCTTCTAGAAACCCTAATGATTTCTACATAATCAAATTACATATTCAAAACTATACTAAGTGTAAAAACAGGTCTTCTGGGTAGACGTTATGACATTTGTCTTCTCCGAGTAGGCTTCGTGTCTTTTGTCTTTTACGAGTAGACCTGGTAACCTTGAAGTGTGCTGGTGAACAGTTCTCCGGGTAGACTTTACTTAGAGTATTTTCCAAAGAAAATACTCACCTAGCAGGCTTCAATCTTCTTGACCATAGAAAACTTTGCTCGATATGGTCCTACGAGCAAACTGTTCTTCATGAGTCCTTTCAACCCTTGGTTAGAAGATAACTTATTAAGCAAACCATAGTGTGCTGGCAACACTGTTTGAAATCTGTTGGTAACACTGTAGCCTGCTAGGGGTTGAACCTTGCTAGAGAATGTACTTAGAATATTACTTGATCATTTTCAAAAAGCAAGATCGGACTACTATTTATTAATCAAACCTTGCTAGATCTTCCAAATACTTGGCTTCAGAAGCTTGGTTTAGCCAAGAGTTTGCTAGTTAGCAAACAATGCTCGACTTGAAGAACACCTTTGCTAGATGAAGTGAACCCTGCTCGGATGAACACTTAAGAAAACTTCAAGAAGATAACCTTGCCCGATAGGCAAGATACCTTGCTAGGACAAATAAAACCTTGCTTGGAAGTCCAAGTGTACTCGGCTTTCCATACTTAGCGATTTCTGAGGTGGTTGAGAAGATTACAATATTCCTTAGACTTCCTTAAGTCATTTTTGGTCAAATTCTTGACTCAACAAAAAGTTTCGTAGCCACGCCATTTAGTAAATTAGCTAAAATGAAATGTTATCGAGTGTCTGAAACATTTATAGTATAAAGCTCTAGTGACACCTCGGTCAAAATAATGAAAATGGTTAAGGACTGTAAGATATAGTTAGAGGGACATGAGTTCCCTGTTACTTTGTATTTTATTACCTTAAGAGGGTTCGATGTGGTTTTGGGAATGGATTGGCTATCTGAGTATGAAGCTCATCTTGTGTGTAAGAGTAGGATAATAAGGTTAAAGTCCTTGTATGGTAGCGCGGTGATGATTTATAGTGATAAGGAAAGTTATGGGCTTAATGTCATTTTGATGATAAAAGCCGAGGGTTTGTTAAGACGACGGTGCGGTGCCTGCCTGGCGTATGTTGTCAACGCTACGGCCGAGACAAAAGAAATGAAATATGTTTCCATTGTGCTCGACTACCCAGAAGTATTTCCTGAGGATCTTTCGGGGTTGCCACTGGAGCGAGAGATAGAATTCTAGATATATTTAGTACCATGAGCCCAACCCGTCGCGAAAGAGCCTTACCGTCTAGCACCGTCCGAGATGAAGGAATTGATGTCCCAGCTACAAGAACTCCTCGAAAAAGGTTTTTTAAGGCCGAGTGTTTCTCCGTGGGGCGCACCGGTGTTGTTTGTGAAGAAGAAGGATGGAAGTATAAGAATGTGCATAGACTATCGCGAGTTGAACAAGCTTACAATAAAGAATAGATATCCTTTGCCAAGATTCATGATCTGTTTGACCAACTGCAAGGTTCAAGTTGGTTCTCACGGATAGATCTCAGATCAGGCTATCATCAGCTGAAGGTGAAAGATGTAGACATCCCTAAGACAGCGTTTCGGAAACGGATGGACACTACGAGTTTCTCGTAATGTCATTCGGTCTAACGAATGTTCCCGCAATATTTATGGACATGATGAGTAGGGTGCGTCGGCAAATGTTGGATAAGTCAGTTATCATCTTCATCGATGATATATTGATTTATTCCATAATCGAGTCTGATCATGCCGAGCATCTGAGAGAGGTATTGGAGACTCTGAAGAAAGAGAAGTTGTATTCTAAGTTTTCGAAGTGAGCATTCTAGTTGCGAGAAGTGCAATTTCTAGGTCACGTGATCAATCCTGAATGAATTACCGTGGACCGAGCTAAGATTGAGGCAATAACGAATTGGAATACTCCACAGAATCCGACTGATATACGAAGCTTCCTATGGTTAGCTGGCTACTATAAGAGATTCATCGAAGGTTTCTCCAAAATAGCTGCACCGTTGACCGGTATGACCCGAAAGTCGGTAGTACTCAGTTGGGGTAAGTTTCAAGAAGAGGCTTTTGAGGAGTTAACGAAGAGACTCACGCAAGCTCCAATCCTTGCTTTACCCGATGGTGACGAGGATTTGGTCATTTGTACTGATGCTTCGCATCGTGGGTTAGGTTGCGTGTTGATGCAACGAGGAAAAGTGATAGCTTATGCGTCCAGACAGTTGAAAGTCTATAAGAGTACTTATCCGATGCATGATTTAGAGCTAGCAGCAGTAGTGCATGCTCTTAAGATATGGAGGCATTATCTGTATGGTACTAAGTGTACCATTTACACAGATCATAAGAGTTTAAAGTACTTCTTCGAGCAGAATGAATTGAACATGAGACAGAGAAGATGGTTGGAGTTGATTAAGGATTACGAATGCGATATTAAATAATATCCTCGTAAAGCTAATGTGGTCGCCGACGCACTAAGTCGTAAGAACGAGGAAGTCATTGCAACAATAAAGTCATACCAGTTGATAATGAATTCAAGTCTTTTTGAATAAATCATCAAAGTGCAGTCACAGATGCTGGTAGACGAAGGGCTAGTAAAGAAAGAAAGGATTTTCGGTCAACAAGACGAGTTGATGGAAAACAAGCACAGTGTTAAGACTAGGTTTGACCATATGTGGATTCCACGCCATAGAAATCTTAGAGGTCGAATCTTTGATGAAGCTCATAAGTCAAGGTATTCAATTCATCCAGGAACTACGAAGATGTACCAAGATTTGAAAAGAGATTTCTGGTGGCCATGAATGAAGAATGATGTGGTAGATTATGTCAGTAAGTGCTTAACTTGTTACCAGTAAAAGCAGAGCACTAGAAACCTTATGGGAAAATGCAAACGCTTGAGATACCTGAATGGAAATGGAAACACATCACCATGGATTTCATAACTAAACTAACTCGTACGGCTAAACATCATGATACCATCTGGGTGATTGTGGATCGTTTGACCAAGAGTGCTTACTTTCTGCCTATACGAGAGGCTATCTCATCCGAAACGTTAGCAAGTTTGTTCATTAAAGAGGTTGTATCTAAGCATGGAGTACCGTTATCGATTGTGTCAGATAGAGATACTCGATTTACTTCGAGATTCTGGAAGAAGTTCCATGAAACTATGGGAACGAGGTTGAACATCAGTACTGCGTATCATCCTCAAACAGATGGACAGTCTGAAAGGACGATCCAAACCCTTGAGGATATGCTACGTTCTTGTGTTTTAGACTTTGGAGGGAGTTGGGATGATCATCTGCATATGGCAGAGTTCTCCTATAACAGCTACCATTCAAGTATTGGTATGCCACCGTTTGAGATGCTTTACAGTAGACGGTGTAGAACCCCGGTATGTTGGGGAGAGATTGGTCAGAAAGAAATGGGAAACCTAGAGGTTGTGCAAGAAACCTCTTCAAAGTTTGATCAGATCAAGGAAAGGAAGAAAGCAGCCCAAGACTGTCAAAAGTCATATGCGGATAAGTGGGGACGACCGATTGAGTTTAACGTTGGCAACAATGTGATGCTTAAGGTATCGCCTTGGAAAGGGATAATTCGTTTTAGAAAAAGGGGAAAGTTGAGTCCAAGGTATATTGGACCATTTAAGATTATAGATCGTGTGGGTGAAGTGTCTTATAAGCTGGATTTGCCCGAAGAGTTTGAAGGAATTCATTCAACCTTCCATGTTTCTCATCTGAGGAAATGTCTGGCGGATGACACGTCTCATGTGCCATTACTTGACATTGAGGTTGATGAACAGCTGAACTATATTGAACAACCGATTGAGATAGTTGACCGTAAGGAGAAGCAACTTCGTCACAAGGTTAAACCTTTAGTGATGGTAATATGAAAGCATCGCAAGGGTTCAGATGCTACTTGGGAAGTTGAGGATGAGATGCGCAAGTTTTACCCGAATTTGTTTATGTAAAAGTTAGGTTTCGGGGACGAAACCTCTTTAAGGAGGGAAGACTTGTAACATCCTGATTTTGATAAGATTAATAAATGAAATTTCTTTTATTTAATAAAGTGTCGTGTGTTGGTTTAGATAAATAAACTAAAAGATGATGGGCTTGGACTTTAAAAGATAGAATAACATATGGAATTGGCCTTCGATACATGGGCTTAAGGGAGTATAAATACCCCTTAAACCTTAAACCTTTCCATTCTTATCCATCTTTACATCATAGCCTATACCATCAAAAACACACACTAACACCATCATATATCCCGAGACAAGATCCGAAGGTGAAAACCCGAGCTTGTTGGTGCTGGAACGTCGTAACGAGCCAAACCTACATCAATAGTATATCGTGTCCGTAGATCGACTCATTTAAGGTATGTTAATATCGAGAACTTGTTCGTTTAGGTCCGGATTACGTCTAGAAATCATAGATCTGTTTTAGTATGTTAAAAACGAATCCAAAACAACAAATCCTACTGAAATCTGTTAACGTTTGATAGATTAATTGTTAACCTAAAAGACCCGTAACATAGATGCATAAATCGCAACCTATAAACATGGATATTTGGATGAATGGATATTTGGGGTTTGTAGGCGAGGTGATTCCGAGATCATTGATACTTAAATCATGATGTTTCGTTAAGGATCGAAGGTTTAATTGCAGATCTGATAAACGTTGACTGCGTATTGTTCATATCGATTTTGACTTTGACCTCTGAGTCAAAGTCTGGATAAGATTGATGCAATTCGTTAATTTAAGGTAACGAATTAGTTAACCAATTCGTCAGGACAAGATAACGAATCAGTTCCCAGTTCGTTATGATCAGATAACGAATCAAGTGATTCGTTACTCACCTAATTCGTTATATTAAGATAACGAATCATGTCACATCAAGATAACGAATTATCTAACGAACTAATCTAACGAATAAGATCAGGTAAGATGACGAATCAGATAACGAATCAGGTGATTCGTTACTCTCCAATTCGCTAAGTTCTGATAACAAATTAGACCACGAATCAGGCTACAATCAGATAATGAATTAGGCTTAATTCGCTATAACAAATGAGTTAGAGAATAAAATTATAATTTAAAATCCTAATGGAAAATGTGTTAAGACAGTTAATGAAAATAAATTTGTTCCAAACTGACCTGGCATCTTAACCCCAGCCAGGGCTCTAACCCTGGACCCCCGTTCATTGAGGGTTATAATTAAACTAGAAATACGATATGGATAGTGATAGTAATTAATACGCGTAATTGTTATACAGTTAGTCGCGCACAGCTAAGGAAATGAATAACATTTAACGGTGAACGTAACTGAGTTCAGCTGAATTTTTAGCCCCATTTCCTTGTTATGTTTTCGGGTTTGTGTGCATACTCGATGTGATCGTTAATAAACTTACCTTAAATGGTAAGTGTATGCCATGTATGATTTATATGTTAATTATGTATATCTTGAATGTGAACGAAAGCTTGTCGGTACCTGAACGATCTTCAGATATTGCACGTATTTACAAGGGGGGTATGAATGTAATGGATAAATCTGTATGATAGATATATGTACAACATATGAATATGTATGAATGAGTAAAGAATGTGTATGTATGTTATGTGTATGTAGAGACAGAATGTACGAAGACGAAGAAGTAAGGGATCAGACCCTAATAATATCTGAGATAAAGAAGAAAGGGATCAGACCCTAATAATATCTGAGATAGAGAAGTAAAGAGGATCAGACCCTACTAATATCTGAGATAGACAACAAAGGGATCAGACCCTAATAATATCTGAGATAGACAAAGGAAAGGGGGATCAGACCCTAATGGTGTCTGAGATAGAAATGTAAGGGATCAAACCCTAATAATATCTTAGATGGAAAGGACAGTAAATATATAGTAAGAAAGTAATAAAGTATGTTCGTATGTATGAAATTATGTAATGAAAGTAAAATAGAAAGTAATTATTATGTTTCTTCGGATGCATAATTGAAGGTAAGTGTACGTACTGTATGATATGTGATTAACTAGAACTCACTCAGCGTAGCTGACTTTTTTATTATGCACGCAGGTGAGTAGGATGAGACAGCTGGCTTGAGCGGGGCCACATGGAGGAAGAATAAGAGTCTAGCATCTGAAGACGCAAGTTGTTTTATGTTTAATGTTTTGATTTTGAAAGACATGAATGTTTTAAGACAAGTTATGAATTATTGTGTAATGTTTATGAAAGTTTTATATTCCGCGTAAAGTTTTAATTAACTCTGAAATTTAGAACTGTGTTTATGAGTAAATCCAACGTCCAAAGTAGGGGACTGGTAACGGGGCCTTACACAACTGATAATAATCTCATCAATGCTAGTCAACATTCTAATAAGATTTCATCTAGCATTATTACACCACTTTACAATCTTATCATTACAAGTCAATAAACAACTTTATGCCTGTAATTTTGGTGAATCAACTAAGTGGGTTTTCAATCAACAATCACCATTTAATCATATATCATGCAACTTGTTTACTAGTGATAATCCTAATTGTAACCCAAACCCACGGTTCATATAGGTGTTCTCATCCATAATCCTTTTCAATATTTCAATCATAATCATACCTAATTTCAGCACAAAATCAATAATCAACCTCATTCATTCAAAAATCTCAAGTAAACTAGATATTGACAAGTTAAAGGAAGCTACCATATAACCATAAACAATCATTTTATCAACTCAATCAATTCCCTACGCAGATATACAAACCCACGACATGCATGCATGTTTATATCCTTATCAAACTTTGGATGTTAAGACCAAACACAACATAATCAAGCCTTAACTAAATCATTTAAACCAAAATGCCCAATAGTAAGCTTGGTTACCCTGGGTTTTTGATATTGACACTAAGATTATGGAGACAAGAACTTGTGCGTGCTTAAAATCTATTCCTTGGCCTCGTGAGTCTTTGTTCTTGATTAACCTCTCATTTGAAATCTCTAAATAGATTAACGTGAGTGTGATATTGGAATTTTTATGGATTGTTTATGCATATATGGTGGTGGATGATTTGTAATTGTAGATAGATGATTAGTATGGATTGTTCTTAAGGAAAGGAAGGAGTAGGAGAGGTGAGTTGGTATTTTAGATAGATGATATGTAATTTAGATTGAGTGTGTGTATCAGTGTGAAGTTTCCAAGTATAATATCAATGATTGTCTAGTTCTTCAGTGGACAAAAAGAGAGGTGGGGGAAGGGGGTTGTCGGCCGAGAGAGGTGGAAGGGGAAGGGTTGGGTGATTTTTGGATATTATATGGTAAGTTTAGGTGATAAAATCTAACGTAAGGCGAGAAATAACTAGCCAAACGAACTCCGTTTCTGATAATTTTTGTAAGGCTTTAAACAAAATTGGATTACAGTTAGTAATGGCCTAAGAACCTAATTTTCTGAAAAACTTGGTGTCAGCTTCTTACGATGTTCTCTACTAGCTTTCGATCGCATATTCTCTAATTTTCGCGATTCAAACCTTCTAAAATTAAGTTTATATTCTATCTCTAATATTTTAATATGAAATTTAATTTTTTGAGGCCATTCAGATATGTTTCAGATTTTATCCGTTTTTAAGTCGTCACCCGAGGTCATTCCGCGCAGTGTTCGCTACGCGTCAAAACTGAACCTTTTCGAACTTAATATTATAAAACTCAAATGAAATTAAAGACTTTGGACCAAAAATATTATTTTTATCTATTTATTTTATTAATTACTACACGATTACGGTTACGTTAATTACCAGATTTGGTTAATTTTCGGTGGTCGTCACACATGGCAACACAATACGTCCCTTACTTTTTCTCTCTGGCCCGACTTTTTTCTCACCCAACCATCAAGCAACATCTGTCAAGGATAACGACGGAATTGACGGAACCACAACCATAGCTAGGAGGCGACACTTTTTTGTCCCCGTCGGAACCGACGGTCGGAGAGTATGTCTCCGTTGGAGCCGACGGACAGCAAAGCAACAACACGAACACTAGCATGTCCCGTGACCACAACAATATCACCTGGATCGTCCTCTTTTGTGGCCTCGTATTTGATTCTTCTTAACCTTGGGTTGTATCGATGCTGCTGAATTAAAGACAGCCGGTGGTTGTGATGGTGGTGGTTAGGGTTTGATTATAGTGGAGATGGGAGGCCAACTTGAGGGGAGAAATTTGGGGACAAGTATGTGAAAAACTTATTAATGTATTCATTTATTTTTGACAAATTTTTTAGTGTTTTTATTACTACTAAGAGCTGTCCAAGGCTTGACGGGAAGCATGTCACGTTTTTCCAAGTTATTAGAGGGATGAATAATGTTAGGGATATTACAAACTTTGAATCTGCTTGTCAGTTGCCAATGGTGCCGCTTGTTACTTCCAAATGCGGCTATTATCATTTAGGTCAAGTTCGTTTCGCAGAATTGAATGATATTCAACGGAATGTGATTTTAAATCCCACATATTCTTGTGTTCGTTTCGCTATTGATTGCAATTGGAATGGAAAGAGAATGCCATCAAATCCCACTTTCATAGGATTTTAAAATCCCATCAATTTTTAAAGAAATGTTATAAATACTCCTAGAATGTTTTAAAACTCTAATGTAGTCCTCTCTTCACATCGCCTCCACCGATGTTGACTCTACCAGCGTCCTCTGCCTCTGTGCTCAGCCACCACACTCCACCACCGTCGTACTCATCCACCGTTGAGTTCGCCAAAGGTTTTTTAATTTTGTTTCCTTTTTATTTCTTAAAACCAAATCTAATAATTGAACAAAACTTTTTTTTGCTTCATTGTTGATATGGGTTATAAAGAATTTGTATACACTCATTTGAAAAAATATATTTTGCTTCATTTCTTCTGGTAGTACTTATTATTATATTCTATTTATTAATTTTTTATTTTTTTTATTAATGATTGATCTTGATTCTGGTAGTATATAGCGTGTTTGCTTCATACCTTTATTAGAAGAGAAATGCCAATAGATCCATTTGGTAATGAGGACGAGGACAAGGGCGAGTAAGAAACCGAGGTCAAGGACTGATTGCAGATGAAGACGGCTGGCAAGACAAAGATAATATAACTGTTATTGGAACTTCAAATGTGTGAAGAACTGTAACATACGTTAATTTTCAAACCCAAAAACCCGACAGTTTTAAATTTTTGGTTTTTTTTCTATTTACATTTATATATTTTTATAATATTATTAATTAATCTCAATTTTCGTTTCATGTATTTAAATGTGATCATTTTTATAAAATTATACTTTTCACCACCCTTGTAGTATTGCATACTCATTTAAAACCTTCATAAATAAGATAATTTATTCATGAACTTTTCCCATGCATATCACTAGAATAAATCTTGAATTATTATTAATACCAACTTTTTCATATGTTGTTTTTTAACTAATATAAATAAACCAGTGAATGTTTTAATTAAATAAAATTTATTGAAAGAGTTAAACCCTTTGAAACTCTTTTAAACCATTTTGATTTTTGTTTTTAATTATATTAAACTAGTAGATGCCCCGGCGCGTTGCGGCGTGGGTCTTTAACGTGTGCGGTTTTGGACGATTTACTTAAGCTATGGACTTGCAATATAGGCGCAGTTAGATGTTTTAACATAAAGTTCAGGTCATTACAGCAGCATGTTACATTACACGTACAAAATATGATCATTTGTTGTTGATGATGGTTCCAAAAGCCGGGTTGGTTTTATTTTGTGTCTTGTGCATATATTGGACATTCTATCCCTCTTGATGATGGTTCAAAAAGTTGTCTCTGTGCCTATAACTTCTTTGTTAATAGGGTTACCTAGGCTGCAATTTGATGTTTAACCAATCACAATTACAATATAGAAAGAAATTAAGCAAACAAATGTGTTGGCACTTAGTATTTACACTAAACATAACATAAAAACGTATAAAAGTAGTTACCTGATACGTTCGCTTACTAACACCTAAACTAAAGCCAACATCTGCAATAAAAAAAATCAATCAGAAAATATTAAGCAAACATTATTAGAAGTTTAACACTTTTTAGAATTAATACCATAAATTAATAATCAAAACAGACAGGCGTCAAAAGTTAGTTTGCGAGTTTTAATAATGTTGTCAAAAGGTTCTTACAAACACATAAAAGCATGTGATTCTGTTAGCTATATTACTATCCAATAGTATGCATCATGTTATATAATACAATCTTAAAATTCAGCCATACATGCATAATGCATGTAAACGTGTAAGATGGTTTTGGAATTAGGGGACAACTTTTCCTCAAGATAACAGTTTATGGTTTGGTTAAAGCCTTAAAGGGCATTAAAGTCATTAGTGATGCCACATGGTTCACTGCACTGCTGATTTTTCTTTATATTGCTAGCGGCGTTTCAGTAAAAGAGAATCATGAATCAGATAACAAATATACCTGTTTCAAAGAATTTGGATCTTCAAAATCAGAGACGGATAAAGGCGTTCGTCTATACTGAAGCAAAAGGAGCCCCAATACTTTTTCCTTCTGCATTCCAAAGCAGAAGTGTTCACCCACATCTGAAACAAATATAAAGACCATATTGATTATACCTACTAAAAGAAACAAAAAGAGTACATACATTACAAATTTAACTTTATGCAAACAACTAATTTAGACAAAATTGACCCCTAAATATAATCCCTAAACCTGTAAAAAAGATGAACATTTGTAAATATAATCCCGACGGTTGTGAAGGAGACAAAATCGTGTAAAGTTACTTGGATCCAAATTCTGAGCATTTGATGCAGCGGTAAAATGATAACGAAGATCAAATCACGTTGATTCTACGAATTCCCTTGATGAACTTCAAGTAACCCCCAAATCCCACCCAAAGGTCTAGGGAAAATAAAGAGAAAAATCAAATTTATTAATAATCAAGTCTATCTCTTCAGATTACATCAATGGGCCAAACCGCCGTAGGATGTTTGCCACAATGTGCTCCTCGTCTCAAGCTTCGATTTGACTGGTAATGGGCCTGAAACGGAGCTTCGTGGTCCAAGTTATGCCCGTTTTCGTGGGCCACCCTTTGTTGCGCGATCTTGGGCCTCCAGAAACATAATAGCCCTGTCTTCAATACTTGGGCCCACATCAGCATTCAATTCCACAATCGAATTCATTTGTTTGTGTATTTTTCGGTGATAACACAAAATGTAATATATATGCCTAATTCCTTTACTCTTTAACTTTTTTGAAACAAAACTCTAAATAACATCTAAACACATCAAACAATTTGCAGCAAAGAACACATACGACAACGCATCAACTATATCCAGAGATGTGTACCTGCAGTTCAATTGTGAATCAACTGCCAATCAGCTGAGATTGTGAACTAATTCATTTCCGTAATTTACTAACATTAATATTCCCAATCTTTTGAAAAAAGGGTCAATCTGAAACCCTAAATCCTCCATCTATAACTAAACAAAGTCAATTTACATACCAAAGAAAATTAAGCAAAACAACAGTTGAGGCTACCGACATCTACAATGAAGAAAGAAAACAACATATAAAGACCAGAAAATCAAACAATCCAATGATATGAAAGGAAAAAAAAAGACGAACAAAAGTGCAAACCTATGGACTGAACTGAATTGGAAATAAAAACTTCGAGATAACGATGCTGTAACCTGAGAATCGCGGTCTTGTGATCTGAATCTGGCAACATGCTAACCGATGACGGTTGGATGGTTGATGGATGCGGAAGAAAGTGTTTCTAAATCACCAAAATACCATTGTTGTGAAATTCCCAAAGCACCCTTGGCACTGTAGACTGCTACAGTGAAATCTTAGGTTTCCATTAATATACAGAGGAATATGATTAATTTTCATAAATTCTATAAGAAACAACAACTCTATATCTTCACTAAAAAAGGAGGACTAATCCTCCATTATTTTCACACCTCAATACACTATTTTCTTAAGAATAAAAGCACTAACAAGTACGTTTTAAGATTTCATGCACTTTATAGTTTTCGTTTTGATTTTATGTTGAATTTTCATAATTTATTTTTTATGGTGTAGGGCCCCGATCTCAGTGCTCTTCTTTTGCGTTTGATTTACTCATAAACACAGTTCTAAATATCAGAGTGAATAAAAATTTTTCCGGAATATAAAACTTCAACCATATATTACATAATCATTCAAATCTTTTTATAACGTCATTCAAATTTGTCTTTCAAAATAAAACATAATCAAATATGGCATCATAAAATTCTTCTCAAGATGCCAGTATCTTTAGTCCAATGCCATGTGTCTTCATTCAATCTAGCTGCCTTAGCTTATTCACATGTGTGCATACTAAAAGTCAGCTAAGCTGAGTAAGTTCTAGTTAATTAGGCAACATACAATACCTTCATATACTACATACTTAACTTGCTTTACTTTCTTTTGTACGTACATAAGTATATACCTTCATTCTTACTGTCATACTTTCGTTCTTTCATACTTTCATATTTTATCTTACTTCACATATATACTTATATGTTTTAAAGATATTATTAGGGTCTGCCACCCTCTTTTCACATATATTTTTAGGGTCTGCCAACGTCCTTTCACATATATTATTAGGGTCTATCAATCTCTTACCATACAACCATACATGCATTTCTTTATATTTATTTTTATATACTTTCATACATACTACTTTCATACATACTCTTAATCCTTTCAATATAATTCATAAAGCATTCACATATCATAAACTTACCACTTAACGTAAGTGTATTAACTAATCACATCGAGTATGCACGAAGCCCCTAAAACATAACAAGGAAATGGGTCTAGAAACTCACATGTGTCCAGTGCTTCTCAGAGTAACCGTAATACCCCTCCTTAGCTATGCACGGATAACTGTGTAATAGTTATATGTATCAATTAACTACCTCTAACTATATCATACATCTGGGTTAGCGTAACCCCAAGCTAACGGGGTCCGGGGGTAGCGCCCCTAACAGCGGTGTCTAGGGGCGGCAGGCACTAGCGGGTCCAAGGGTTAGAGTCCCTGGCTGGGGTTAAGCTGCCATATCAGTTTGGAAAAATTTTATTTTCATTAATAAGTCTTTACTAAAACCTCATAAGAAAACCGAAGTTCAAACCCCCGTATATGTTTCTAGCGTATATGTTTCTAGCATATATGATCTCCAGTGTATAAGTACATAGACGCCATATACATATGCGCCCGTATAAGTCGACCTACATATTTTCCTTATATGCTTCAACATATCCGTCGTATACGTATTTACATATCCGTCGTATATGTTTATACATATACAACATATATGTATTTACATATCCGCTGTATATGTATATACATATACGCCATATATGTGTATGTGTACACATATATGCTCCTCACTTATCCGCCTGGCACATATCAGCCGAATATGTGCAGGTTAACTCATCTTTAACGCGTTTTTAGGATTTTTCAGTGATTCCGGCACCTTCAGCCGCCGTTAACCACCACGATTGGCGGGATTTTGATCATTTGTGATACAGGTAACTTTGGGGTGTCCAGATCCAACCTAAGGTGGCCCTTAATCTCGTTTTTTATTGATTAAACACCCGAATAAAGCTAAATCTAGATTCAAACGGCTCATTTGGCATCCCACGATTGTAGTGTCAGGTTCCATAATTTTGGGTCAGCTGTGATAATTAATTTCTTACCTTTGTTTGCTCTTGGATCGTCGATTAGAATGGTGTCAGAGTGTTCGGCTTAAGTGTGTGTTTTTGATGGTGTAGGCTTAGGTGTAAAATGATGGAGATGGAAAGGATTTAGGGTATTTATACTCCTTAAGCCCATGGACCTTAGGCCCATCTTCATCTTAAGTCCATGATCTAATTCCATATTTTTTAGCCTACCATCATTTTATGATTATTATCATATTATTATTATTATTATTATTATTATTATTATTATTCTATTAACTAAGATTAATTCTTCCAACGTGAACAATATTTTAATATTATTCATAGAAATTCAGGATGTTACAAGTCTATCCACCTTAAAAGAGGTTTCGTCCACGAAACCTAACTATTACTTAAACAGGTCCTGGTAAAACTTTCGCATCTCCTCTTCCACTTCCCAAGTGGTAACCGATCCCTTTCGATGTTTCCATATCACTTTTAACTAAGGGAATAATTTTATGACGGAGTTGCTTTTTCTTACGATACACTTTTCAATAGATTGCTCGATATAGTTTAACTGTTTGTCAACCTCAATATCTACTAATGGCACGTGGGACGTGTCATCAGCTATACATTTCCTCAAGTGAGAGGTGTCATAGGTTTCCAGCTCTTCTGACAAATCTAACTTATAAGCCACTTCGCCCACACGATCTATGATTCTAAATGATCCAATGTACCTTGGACTCAACTAACCCCTCTTTTGAAATGAATAATTCCCTTCCAAGGCGAGACCTTGAGCATCACACTATCACCAATGTTAAACCCAATCGGTCGTCACCACTTATCATCATATGACTCCTGTCGGTCTTGATCTGATCAACCTTGAAGAGGTTTCTTTTACAAGTTCTAATCGAATCACAATTCTAATATTAATCGAATCGCAATTCTAATCAAACGAAAGATATTTCCATTCGAATCAAATTACTCATTCCATTCGATTCCATAATCAATTCGATTCGTTTACTCTTCGTTTGAATCAAGTTCCTTAAGGGCTCGATTCATATCTGGTTTCCATTCTCATCACTTTCCAGCCTTTCCTTTCAACTCGTTTTGGCTGTCTTTCATAGGTAACGAGCCTTGGACTATAACCACATCGTTTTCTTGCACTAACTGGTTCAAGCATTACCTGTTTGTCCAGTCTCATACCAACCATCCAGTTTACGTCCTAGTTTACATTTTTCTTACATAATAAGGCACGATTTACCTTAGTGTCAAATATTAGGGTATACCTGCCTCAAAAAATTAACCTTTAATCTAAAACGTACCTTTAGGTTTGGTTTTGCATCGGCTGAGATTCAACACGTGAATCTAGATGTGTTTCTTGCTTCGTTTGATGAAGATTCAAACCGAACCTACTCCTCCTGCACTTCGGATCTGGTCCAAATGGTAGATGAGTGTTTGCGTGTGTTTTGAGTGTATGGAGGCAAAGTAGGTGGAAATGAGGGTTTTAGGGGTTTAGGAAGGTTTAAGGGTGTTTATATACCCCTAAGCCCATAAACCTAAGGCCCATCACCATCCGTTATTCCATATTTTATTGTTCAAGCCCACACTCTATTATTTTTATTTAACTTAACTAAATAATAATACAGCAGTAAGTAAAAGAAATTCTTCTATTTATTACTATCAAAAGTAGGATGTTACACATCATGATACTTTTATAATAAAAATATTATACTTTGGTGTGAATACCCTAATCAGATCTCAGATCTGATAGATTATAATAATAAAATCGGATCTAGTTCATGATGCTCTATACGATTATGTATTAATGTTATATATATATATTAGTATTGATTGTATATATGTGTATATATAATATTAGATGAAGATTGAGTGCACAATTTGGCAGAGGTTCGATAATCTTAACTCAAAACTTAAATTAACAGTGGAATGAGTCCACTATATATAGAAGATTGGTCTAGTTCGTTACATACAATAAATATAATAAACTTAACGAATCACCCCCTGATTCGTTAAACATCCTTAACGAATCAGGAGGGAACATAACTTAAGTCTAGTTCGCTAAACATTCTTAACGAACTAGATGATAACCTTAACGAACTACATTAATGTCTTTAATAATTATTAAATTAATAAAAACGATAAATACATTAACCATAAATACAAAGAGTCAAGACGCAAAACCTTGTACCAACATTTGGTTTTATGAATCACTATGATCATGGATATCGAAGATAAACACTTTGATTTTCAAAATATTATATCAAAATAGTTATTTTGGAAGAACAAAGATAAATATTATCTAGATGTTATTATTCATTGATCATCATAAACTTATAAGCGTGTTCTTTTAAATATGTTGATATATACAATATGGTTTTAATTAAATATTTCTTAGAATATAACTAGTATACTTGATTTATCTAAATAATTAAATGAGCTAATTAATTATTTTTTATTTTATTTCAACATAGATTAATATCTATAATTTCTTAAAAACAATTCATGCAAAACATTCAAGTTAATTAATTAGTAAATTAATTAATTATGTTACTAGAATTAAATTAACCGTTAATCATAAATTGTTATTAATATTGTTATTTAATCTTATATTAATAAATTATAATTATTCCTCTATAAATCATTCTTCAACTAATAAACATCAACTGATTTATATAAACTTTAATTATTTTTTTTGTTAAACTCATTCAAATAAAAAATTCCTCAAGTCCCCATTTTCCATAGGTTAAGGAAATATATACTAAAATATGCCTAATTCCTAAAACTAATATTATTTAACTTTTATAATCCCCGTAGTTAGTCTTTAAATTTTGTATTTCCTTTTTAATTATAGTTTGTAAGGTTCGATCGTTTCAATTTGCTTAAACGCGCTTTCGGTTGTTATCTCAAGTTTAACTTCAATTTCAAGGTGAGTTTCTCACACCCCTTTTTACACTTTTACTTTTGGGGTGGCATACACATCCTAAGAAAATACTTACTTTTACTTATCTTCGTATATTCAAACTATAATTCGTTATCATGGACTTGTGTGTTTACTTGCTTACTTTCTTAAAGATTACGTGTTCATGGTTTCCTCAATAAGTATGATCATACCCCCCCTTGAACTCAGGACTTTGTTGTTATGAGTGGAGAGGGGACCCTCGATCCGAGTACATTGGTTGTTACCAACTAGAATAGACATTACTTGCGCTATTACTACATTAAGTTTCATGGAATTGTATTATTTGTATTTATTTATATCAAACTTGTGTGAATTCACCAACTATTAAATTAGTTAACTTTATTTTATACGTATGCTACACGTACTTTTATTAGAGGATGAATTGGTGAAGACTCTAGAATTAGGATATTCAAATAATAGACAAAGTTGATGTTTGTTTTATTCCTTCTATTGTATTTGTTTATTGAATGCTTGTGTATTTGTGATTTAAATGAAATAATGATATTGATGTCACTTAATAGTGTCACATGTGATTTGAGAAATATGTACATCACACTCGAGCGCTTTCACTTAAGTCGGGGTGTTACAGATTGGTATTACAACCGTGACTATAAGATAGGATATTAGACATAGTGTTGTAGTTGGTTATAGCTTATTTAAATTATTTATTTAGGGTTGTGTGATTAGAAATTATGTGGGTCCTATTTGATTGTTCAATGCACATGCTTATTATTTTATTATTGTTGATTCATTTACACCACATTTACACAAGCACAAGCCATATCGGATCGATGATCTTTATCAGGTCGGTCTCGTCAAGACAATGACGGCCTCGTCAGTTCTGTTGTCATAGTACCAGCGGTTGAATGATAAATACATATGTTGATTCAACGTCTTCACCGGCACACGCTTCATAGTCTTTGGCGACTTTACCTTAAGAACCAACTTCCTCCACCCCGTCCTTGGATCAATCTCATCGATGCGCTTGCGAGTTGGAATCTGTGGTTTGAAAAACTTAAAACCATGGTGACTTCGAACAGCAGCTGTTGATGAAACCAGTCTGCATGTCGATTTCCCCCACGATTCATAAATGGTCTACACGCGAGGGTATGAACATCCCACCGTGGTAAGGAGAGAACATAAGTAATCTTCTCATAGTATTGGATCCCTTTCTCCCATTTAACAATACAAACTTTCAAATCAGGATCAAATAACCATGAAATAATATCACCTTGAACCTTTGACACGACCTTGAATGAAGTCATCTGATTAGCTTTGGCACGAGCAACAACTTCATCATTCTGCTCCTGATCCACATACCGATAAGCCTCAATAATTTTACGGGATTTCTTATTTTGATAACCAAACCATATCTGAATGTCAGCATCGGTCGGGTTTTCAAGAGAATCAAATATTGTATCAACCACATGTTTACCCTTTGATACTTTATCCAAATGATCCTCAGCTGCTATGAAAGTTTCTTCAGTAAATATCAGAACACCCTGATCAACATTGGTATGTTGAAATAGATCAGGGTACCGCTCAGCTGTCATATCTTCAATCTCTACCTCCTCGTCTTCATAAATAAAAGCCGTATTCATCTGAATAGTCGGATCATTTAAGATCTCTTCATCATTCTCGAATTCCACATCATCTGAATAGTCGAATCATTTAAGATCTCTTCATCGTTCTCGACTTTCACATCCGTCTTAGCTTCTAACACGGTCAAGTCATCATCATTTAAGCTAAGCAGTAACAAAATCTGCTCTCGTTTTAGAGACCTTTCTACAAACTGTCCCTCCTCAATCTCGTCCCTATTCAAAAAACTTCTAACCACCTCCGATCCATCAATAAAGATGACGGTGTTAGCTTCAATAATCTCAATGGGTTTGGCGGCTTTATAATCACGATACACTATAATCTGCTTGCCAGAATCATCAGCATCACTTGTACCTGCACCAGAGGATGAGACGTGAGTTTGTTTAGGCTCACTAACTCCAGCACCCGAAGCATCTGGATCTTCATCATCGTTCTTGAGCTTCTTATGTGCATCATCCTTGCATGTTAACTGCAAGATGAGATCCTCTTGCTCTTTGATCTTCACCCCCTGAGACTTAACAATCTCACGAAGATCTTTCGTTTCCTCTGACAATAAGAAATATATCCCATCAGCTTTCGATGATTATCCATCATACGTTCTTGAGTCATACGGTCAGCAGACATTTGGTTTTCATATAAATGAAGTAGACTCAAGACCATATTCTTCTGTTGATCATGTGTCATCGCAAGAAACGAAGCTGGGATTGGTTGAACAGGACCTTGAGGTCGGTTAAGCCTCAAAAATGAGAAGTCAATTGGTTGTGGATGCAAAATAGTAGGTGTAGGAGAAACCACCGATGTAGCAGTTGTAGGCCTTGGTATTGTTGATAAAACAGATTGAGGAATTTGTTAGTACACGGTTTTGCGTCTCGAGTCTTTGTATCTATTGTTAATGTATCTATCATTTTATTTATGTAATAATTATTAAAGACAATTAATGTAGTTCGTTAGGGTATCATCTAGTTCGTTAAGGATGTTTAATGAACTAGACTTAAGTTATGTTCCCGCCTGATTTGTTAAGGAGGTTTAACGAATCAGGGGGTGATTCGTTAAGTTTATTATGTTTATTGTATGTAACGAAGTGAGTGGCAAGTTCGTTACGGAATGTGTAACGAACTAGACTCATCATCTATATATAGTGATGTATTCCATTGTTAATTTAAGTTTTGAGTTAAGATTAACAAACCTCTGCCAATTTGTTCTCTCAAGGTTCATCCTAATATTATATATACACATACATACAATTAATATATATATATAACATATAACGTATAATCAAGAGCGATAATGAACTAGATATGTAATCATTATCATAATCTATCAGATCTGAGATCTAGAGTTTAAGGTATTTACAATTTGTATTAGAGCTTTCGGTGTTCGATTGCTCTTGATTCGAGTGTTGATTCGTTATTAAAGGACTGGTAATTGTTATTTTGGTATAATTTTGTTTACGTTTTGTGTTTGGATCAAATTTAGAGTGAATTTTATTCGGATATGGATTGATTGGATTGGATTGGATTTATGGTTTTTAAGGTATTGTTAAGGTTTGGTTAAAAGGAATTGGAACTTGAATTGGTTTTGGATTGAATTGGGTTGGTTTGGTTTTGGCCGAAAACAGGGTATTATATTTCGTCAAATTGGTTTTGATCTACGGTTAATTGGGTTACGAGTGACGTTGATTTGGATTCACGTGGTGTTTCCGACTGTTTTGATCAGTTATTTGGACAATTTGGTTGTGTATTGACTGAGTATTACAAATTTTAGAATGGTTTTGGTGTTCTTCGTTTTCCAGAAATCTGGAAATTCCATTTGAAGTTTTGAAGATCTTCATTGATATTTGAAGATTCGTTAAAATTTTTTCAGTTCGTTAAGAACTGTTCATCAATTCGTTACCTGATTCGTTAATCATTTTAGCTAATTCGCGTTCTGATTCGTTACGGTTTCCGATTCGTGTTATTCAATTCTTGTGAAACGTGTCCACTTCGTTATCTGGTATTCTAACAACTTTTTGCCACGTGGCAAACGTTGTCAAAGTTTGTTACAACCGTTGTAACAACCTGATTCGTTAGAGTTGATTCGTTATCAACTGTAGTTAATTTGTTACTTAATTCGCTAAGTTTACACATAGTAATTCGTTAAAGAAAACCACCTGATTCGTTAGTCTATTGAGTCAAATTAATTCGTTACTTGACTTAATTCGTAGATCAATTCTTTATAATTTACTTCGTGAGATACTATTCCTAATTCGTTACCTGGACAATTTTCAATTCGTTAGTTGTGATTCGTTAATCACTGTTTACAGTTCGTTAATTCCACTGTACACAGTTAAGTGATATATTTTCAATTCTAACCATTGGAATTTGAAAGTATTGTTATTTAGCATCATGGCTGGTATGTATGCATTAGCTTTCCAAACTATGCTTATGCAACAAATGTTACAACTGGACACTGAGATCGGTTTACATTCAAAGTGTCCACGTTTAATGAAATTTAGCGATTTTGCTAAATGGGAACCCCGTTTACGTGCTCATTTAGGGTCAGTTCAGCCTGATTGTTCGTATTGTTTGGATGAGGTTTACACCGTTCCAATGATTTGAGATGAAACTATCGGGTTTACACCTAAGGCTATCTCTCAATATTCTCAAGAAGAAAATAAAGCATTAGAGATTGAAAAAAAAGCTTACTCTACTCTTACCATGGCTTTACCCGAAAATATCTTTCATCAAGTTGGCAGTATAAAGATTTTTGCTTCATTATTCCAACATATTCATTTGAGGAGTATTGGTAATACCGCTGAAAGTAAAAAGGTTATGCTTAAGTTTCAGTTAAGAAACTTTAATCTACTTCAGGGTGAGACTGTTGAAGAGATGACAACAAGGTTTAATCATTTGATAGCAGAGATGGACAAAATGAAGTTGGAGACGTCTGAAGTTGATAAGATTGACACTATTAAAAGTGCTTTACCGAGTTCTTACTCAACTTTCTTGATGGTTTTGAAAGAGAATAACTATTTTAACAATGAAGATTTGATGGCATCTGAATTCATGCAAAAGATCGAAGCTTGGGAATACGATCTTAAATGTCATAAGTCTTCAAAGGATAATCAAGATCCTGCCTTTTATGGTGAAAGTATGCTGTTGAGTTCAACCATTTCTCCTATCACTGCATTTCTTACACAAAATGCAAGTGATAATGCTACAACTATTTATAGTGATCCACGTGCTTGTTTCTACACTGCTGGAAATTCTTGGTCATCTGGTATTTCTGGTTCATCTGGAGGGTCTGGAAATTCATCACCTACAAATCAATTCTCATCATAACCAAATGTGAACATGAGGGAGGCCGAACAAACTTTGCTTTCTTGTCTGCCTTCATGACTTCATATGAGAATATGGTTTGTAGTAAGATTTCAACGAGCGATTTGACTGATGAAGAGTATGATCAAATTGATCCTGATGATTTAGAACTGATGGACTTGAAGTGGAATATGGCTAAGATAGTCAGGAAAGTGAAAAAATTTAAGCAGAGAACGGGTAAAGATCTTCCATCTTTGAACGAGAAGTTGGGATTTGATAATTAAAGGTCAAATGCTATAACTATCAAAAGTTTGGGCATTTTGCTAAAGTATGTGATAAGCCGAAGAAGGAGTACACTGGTCCTAGAAAGCAAGATCAGAATTCATCTGGTAAAAGTGGAAATGATGCGGGAAAGACTTCTGGAACTAAACCGTCGTCTTCTGGATCACAAGCAATGTTGTCCAACTTGGATGGAGATGACTGGTCACAAAGATTGCTTTGCAATAACAATCAAGCAAATCTGGCAATGTTTGGATCGACTTAGAATTTTCAAGATGCAAGTGGAAGCGAACTATATTCTGAAAATGTTACTGAGTCTGATTCTGAAGATTCATGTGAAAAGCTTCCAAGTATGTTTGCTTGCATGGCCAAAATCAATGAGGTTAGTTCTTCTATTCTTTGTGTTGAATGTGAGAAAAACAAACCTAAGCTAGATTCCATGAAAAATCACAATGACAGTTTAGTGAAAGAAATTGCTTCACTAAAGGATACTTATCGACAAGCTTTGGAATCTCAAATGAGATCTCGAGAGAAGATTGATGCTTTGTCGACAAGTAACCATGATCTCAAAGCTGGGTTATCTGTTAAAATGACTATCAATGATAAAAAGTTTCAAGAAATTTTGAAACATAGATCAAAGATAACCGATCTTGAGAATGAGGTTCTTGAGTTAAAAAAAACAAATTGGAAAAATTCAGAAACTCTTGCTTTTAGCTAAACGAAATAATTGAAGTATCTTGTAAGCAAAAAGATTCAAAGAAAGGTATAGGTTTTGTTGAAATTCTACCACCTTTTCAGAATGATTATAAACCAAATCCTTTTGCTAGAAAAGAAGAGGATGTGATTGTGAAAGAACCTGTGATTTCAGAAAAAGCTAAACCAGTTAAACCTGAAAATGTTAAAGCCAATCAACAATTCAAAAACCTCATGTTCAAAGCAATAAAGTCTTTGTTGAAAACGTTGAAAAAGTTATCATTGAGGATGAGTTTGAACCTGAGATAATACACAAGAACAAGAACATTCCAAGTTCTAATCATATTATTTGTGAACCTCATTAATTTGAGGAGGCTGTGTATGGTTCATACACAACTCAAATGAAACAAGAAAATCATGTTAAGATTAAACCAGTGAAGGCTAAGAAACCAGAAAAGCCAATAATTTCTGATGAGGATTTGTTGCGATTCATCAATCCTAATGTTTCCAAGCCATCAACTGGTCATGTGTTTAAATTAAAAGGAATTGACACGATGTTTACTGAGAAAGACATTCCAATTAGCATCATTAAACCGGAACTGATTGAAAGTGTTTTTCACAATGAAACCTCCAAGATTCAAGATCTTGAACGTCAGTATGCTCAAGCTAAAACATCAGTTACATCTGATCCCTTGACTAAAGCTAAGCAAGTCTTAAAACATTCTAAGAGAGTTCAATTTGTAAAATCAACTGGAACCAATACTTTGCAAAGTTTTTCAAATTGTTCTAATTTAGATTTTTAACTGAAAAAGAATCGGTGTCATCTGATGATTTGGCTAAGAGCTTTTCCAAGAGTGTGAGCCATCATCCTTCTGTGTCATATGTTACTGCTAAATCTCAAAACAAACATGTGGACATGCGAACATGCTTTCTTTGCGGTCAACAATGTCATGCTGTGAGAAACTATGGACAGAAGAGTTCTCAGAATCTTCATCCATTTGTCAAGGACCAATCAAAACCAGTTCCTTTAATAAAAGTGATTCTGAAACGACCTGTGTCGTATGATGATGGTACACACATCATGTTTTCGAACGTGAATCCTCGAAAGGTAGTTCAACTGAACCGTTATGCAAAAATGTGAACTCAAATGTCGTTCAAGCTGCTTATTTAAGACGTAAGTCTTAGAAGCCTGTAACTTATTCTAAAGTTGCTGAACAACAGTTGAATTCAACTCAATTTAATGTTTCTCTTGGAAACCAAAAGGTGCCAAGACTGAGGCCTGGGCTGCCTTTTTGAACTAATCATTTTCTTTTGTGTGTAGGGTACATCCAAGACCATTTCTGGTGAAAACTGGATAATGGATAGCGGATGTTCTCGTCATATTATTAAAAATCTCGACCTATTAACCAATGTGAGAAATATTCAAGGGGGTTATGTGGCGTTTGCTGGGATTTCTGGGGTATGATTACACAAGAAGGTGATGTTTCAAATGGTCACATTATGTTTGAAAAAGTTAATTACTATGACAAGGTAGACCATAACTTATTGAGTGTGTTGCAAATCTGTAACAAGAATACACTACAATATTTACCGATCAAGAATGTCTGATTCTGAAACCTGGGTATGTGATTCCCGAGGACATGGTTTTCATGAGATCACCTCGATCAAATGATATTTATGTCTTAAATATGAGTACTAAAGTATCAACATCTATCGAAACATTTTTGTCTCAAAAGCAACCGAGAAAGACTCTATTCTATGGCATTGTAGAATGGGTCACATTCATGTTCTTAAGATGAACTATTTAATGGCTAATGACCTAG